>NW_009701695.1:20704-43900 GCF_000703405.1 Apaloderma vittatum
AGGGAGGTTTATTGACTGCATCTCCAGGAAAAAAACCCCAAAACATCTCTCTGAGAACAGCTGATTTGGGGCTAAGCTCAAAAACAAGTAAATCCAATATTAGAATCTCCACAAGAGGGCATTTATAAACATTAAAATAACATTAGTTTCCAGGGCGTGCATTTGGAGGTAGCGGTAGTGATTCATCAGATGCAATTTATTTTCACTCAGTTTTTCATATGGTTACCTAAGTTCTGGTATAAAAACTCTTTAATCTGAGATTAAGACATTGGTGGGCAGCAAATATTCATCCTTTGTGTTATATGTATCGCAGAATATGCACCTGTGCTACTGCCAGCTCCCTGTCACCCTGATGGGATGGAAATGTTATGAAATGAGATCCTGGGGGTCAGTGCCCCACAAAAACTAGCCCCTGCCCAGTAAATGACATGAGACTGTGCTTAGTATTAGTTAGCCTGTTAGAACTTAATGGCTTTCCTTGAGTACATAAGCATATCTTGGACTCACAGTAGGAGGGCAGAAAAGGGACAAATCACTGAAGAGAGGTTAGGAGAAAAATACAATGAAAATAGGTCTCCTCTTGGTATTCTAGTTATTGCTGGCTACAGAGGAGTGACCATGTCCTTGACTGTGCTTGTTCCAGGGGGTGTTCAGTGACACACCCAGGCCCTGGCATGGAGGGCAAGGTCTTCCTGAGTCCAGTCAGCTCCCCGACATCTTCGCAGCCCTGTGCTCTTCCATTCCACTGGCTCCTGTTTATTTGCCAGGGCTGTGTATTTGATGGCTACCTCTGGTAGTTAAGTTGTGTTGAGGAGCAAGAATCTGGGAATTATAGGAAGAAGTAAACAGAAGTGATTATAAAAAAGAAAAAGCTCTTCCAAAGGGGCCTGTGTTGATAGACACTCCACAATACAACCATATGGTGTGTTCTACTTGTATCAAGTACTTTTTTCCATTTGTTAAGGGTTGCTTAAAACCACCAAGATTCAGCCTGAGATCTGCCACAAGTTTTCCACATTGCAGTATCTTTTTCCATTAAAAAAGCCATCCAGAAAAAGCAAAAACATAGAGTCAGATGGCTTTCCCCTGCCAACAAATATATACTTCACAGGGCTGCTCTGTGTACATACCTTGTTGATCTAGTGGTTTCTTCTTTAAAGCACAGTTAAAACCACTAACGGGCTCACAAAACCTGAAGAAAGTATTCCCCAGGTCCCATACCACAACATCATTACATCCAATTGTGCAGAAACAGCTGCCTACCAGATTTTCCTATTGGGTCTTTGTTAAAATGCTTCCATTCTTACTGCTTTCTCTCCCACTTGATCTGTTAATTTGTTATTTTGTTAACTTGGAGGATTTAAAAGCTTATGGTGAATGTATAGGAGTGACTTGACTTGAGGTAATTATTTTTCAAACGAGTTTTCATGCTTGAGTGGTCCCCTATTGCCAGAAATTCCTTTGGTGCTAAAGTCCCAGAAATTATCTTAAGCACCTGATCCTTCACTGTTTTTCCGCCTATTCAGTAGTTGCACACAGCAATATTAATTTATGCATTTTAACTTGGAGCTACTCATGTACACATTTAAGATAATGCACAAATGTTTGCATAGCAGAAATATACCTTTGGCAGTTATGCCACTCACTCAGTTGTGGCCAGTTAGATATACTTATCATAGAATCATATTATTTCCCTTTATATTTTGGAGTACAATGCTCAAAGGTCCTACCTTTTGTTTTCATCATGGTACAGAGATATGAACGCAGACACATGTAACTGATTTCAACACCATGATCAAGCTTCATCATTGATTATTTTTTCTCCCAGGATGGCAAAAGATAGTGACTTCAAATTGCAAACACCTTTGAATATTTAATCCATGATCTGCCATATGTGGAAGCATAGTGGCAGGTGGTGCTGGCAGGTTCCTGTTGCAGAAGCCCAGCATTGCCAAAAAAAAAATAGTAAATTTGAGGGTCATAAACCTGGAGATTGTGCCTTCAGGTGAAAAATCAGAGAAATTATTCTCCATCTCATATTGCTTAGCTGCCAAGGTGATTTTTGAAGTTTCTTGCTTTGGGCTTTTTCAGGAGAAGGCTTCAGCAGGGGCAGACCTTGAGAGCTACGTGTTGGCTGCATGAACCCTCTTGTTAACTTTGCTAATGAGGTCGGTCTGTGGGAGTTGCAATGACACACAGTTGTACTGAGAGGGGCCGTATATGGACCCACATGATGCCTTTAGGTACGTTCTGAGCCTATCCTAGTATTCAGGATCCGAGCATTAAATGCAGGTGTGAGTATGTACACGGAAATTAGCAAAAACATCAGAGTTTGATTGTAAAACAATGCTGTTATTTGCACAAACTAGAAATTGGAAAAGAGTTACTAAATCAAAAAGGAGTCTAAGTTGTAGAACATGGATGGAGAGATGAACATAAAGGCGAGTAATAAAACTCTGCACTGTCTGTTTCATCTTCTGCAGATGAGAGCCGAGGTTAATTCAAAAAGTTTTGGATTGGGAGAAAAAGGGAAGGTTTTGATTTTGATTGGAAAAGGAGGATTAATTCAGAAGTGAGCAAACCGCACCAGTGACAATAGGTGGCAGTGTTGCTTCAGAAAAAAACCCTCTTTTCGCTTTTGCCTGGGCTTTCCTCTGTTAAGGGCATGGGAGGGAATAATAACCTTCTTTCGCTGTGGGAGCGCCAGGAAGCAGAAGTCAAGACTATTACTAGCTTTCATCTGAGGTTAATTTTCTTTCCAGCTTTTTTTTTTTGTCATCATCTGGAGGTTTTGAGTGAAGATTTCATACTTGGAATTGTCCTTGAATCCTATGGTTACAAATGCAGACCAAAAGGTACTTTTTTTTTTTTTAACACTTGGTTTGTATGCTGGAATCTGAAAGCCTAAGGGGCCCACTCAGCTAGAAAGCAATTCCATTGATTAAGGGCTGAGTTGAAGTGGTTTAGGATGCTCTGCCTGCCTGTCAGCTCTTCTGGCGATTCCTCAAGGTTTCATGTTTTCCTGGCTTTGCGAGCAGAAATCTTTTCTCCCCTGCTGCAGTGTGAGACCTTGCAAGCAGCAGCAGTGGGAAACGTCACTAGGCAGGTGAACAAAACTGCTCGCAAAGTTGATAAAACCTCAGATACAAGTTGTTTTCCAGGATCACAGATGTAAATATTTCCCTGTCCTTTTAGTTATAAGACTGAGGAAAAGCGATGATCTGCAGCTCTGAATGGGTTCGAGGTGTCTTGACTCCTTACGTTATTGCTGATGTTTTCTCATGTGACCTCTGGCAACTTGCCTAATCTGCCCCTCTTCTGCTCAGTCTGTACAGTGGAGACAGCAGCTTAATTTCTCAGGGCAAAGCTTGCCTCTCGCTCTGCTGTCCTCTGCTAGAGGGGTTCTGGTATTGAATCAGGCTTGTTAGTTGTGTAATACAAATAAAATTAGCAGTATTTGCTTAAGAGTTTCCAAGTTGGAGAGGAGCAACAGAAGCAGAGGAAAAGTAATACGTGGGTGAAGTCACTTAATATGAAGTCCTTCAGTAGACTGAGACCAGAGATGGCCTGATCCTAAACTGGAAACCAGCAATTAGATCACTGACTTAGAATATGGAAAAATCTAGATTCATTTTTCTTCTACCAGAGAAAGGATTTGAAGCTTCCAACTAACAGCTAAGAGCATTAATTTGCAGGAAATGGGATATTTACACAAAAACAGGGCTTGGAATCTACTAATACTAATTTTGTGCACAAGGGTGAAAAATTATAATTTCTTTTCACGCTTAGGGCACTCAGATGAATAATGAGAATTGCAGCAGGAGTCTTACTTGCTCAGGCTGACGTAAGGAGTGCTTCTCATGGCTAGGGAGCAAAAGCACTTAGACAGGGTTTAAGCTCCTCTTTATCTCTTCTGAGGCAAAGAATCGTAGAATAGTTCAGGTTGGAAGAGACATTTAAAATTATCTAGTTCCAATCCCCTTGCTGTGGGCAGGGACACCTCTCTCCCACTAGACCAGGTTGCTCAAAGCCCCATCCAACCTGGCTTTGAACACTTCCAGGGGCATCTATGACCTCTTTGGGCAACCTGTTCCAGTGCTTCACCACTCTCATGGTGAAGAATTTCTTCTTCATATCTAATCTAAATCTACCCTCTTGCAGCGGTGGTTTTTTCTTTTTTTTTTACTTGGTTCCCCTCCCCTGCTAGTTCACTGCACAAGGCTATGTTGGGTCAGTCTCTTTATTCCTAAAAGAATCTGCACACTCAAATTTTCCATAGTTTTGTGTTGCTGTTTTGTTTTTTTTTTTTAAAAAAAAAAAAAGTCCTCTACATTGCCATTGGAGCAAGTGGTGCCTTTTTTTCTGGATACCTCCTGGGTTGGGGTTAGGGTCAAAGTACAGTCTCCAACATTGCCTGTCAGGCATGGGAGCCTCTGTTTTTCTGTGGACTGCTCTGTTCTGTACTGTGTTCTTCGTACCAGATCCACAGCTGGTAAAGCCTGGGTATCGATGCTCGGCCACAAGCGAACACCGAACATTTTGGATTCTGAATCCTACACTGAATTTACAAGAAAGAGTTCTTGCTCCACTGACTGACCTGAAAGCTGTAAAATGTCACTCTGCTCCTGTTGTGAAGAGCTGCTGATCTGCATGGCTAGAAATCAGATTTCTCATGTTTCCCTCTCAGCGTCTTGAAGCTGCTCAGTGTGCAAAGGGAATTAAGTCTCACTGTTTTGAAATATCACCCTGTGGAAACTTATTTGCTATGCACTTAGATGAATTCTGGGAGATATTGGAGCTTTTCTCTGGCTGAAAGTGTGTACACTTGCTATTTCTGTGTTTACAACCCATCCTGGAAATGCTTAGTGTGGGGAATTGGCATACCTTGGTGGAGCAAGCGACACTCCTGTGTCACCCACAGGTTCCACCCTCTAGATCCTGCACTCTCGGTTGTGCTCTGCTCCAAAGGAAAGAAGTGTGTTTGTATGTAAATGCCTTCATATCTGTTGGAAATGTAGCCTATCAGTAGGTCACTGATGCATGGAGAGAATTCCTGCGTGCCAGGTCCCTGGCAGATAATGTAGCACAACTCTTAATAAATATGGGGAATAGTTACCTACCAACTTTGAAGAGCAGTGAAACATGAGATGCTATCAGAACAAACTATTCGCTTCTTAGCCTATGAATTTTGGACTCCTAATTGTGTGATATTTGAGATATAGCATAATTGTTTTCCAGACTAACAAATCTTTCTACATGCTTGTTGCTTGTGGAAACTATCTCGTATAGAGCGGCTTCCTGAGAATTCACTATCTGTCCACCCAAAGTCTGCACAGATTCATTGTGTGATGACTGTTGTCAAGAGTCCCTAAAATATGAAGATGCTGAATTCACATAGGAATTGCTGAATTCAATAGGAATTAAGTACCTAAATATATGCTGGGTGTCTGTTTTTCTCAGAATAGTATTTTAAAATTAAAAATCCCAGGTATATTCAAGTTGGAATTAATATGAAATTAATATGAAATCTATGGTTATAGTATACGGTACTGCATGAATTATTATAATATATAATACATGAATCTGTATACTATCCATCTCCTTTGTATTTATCTATGAATTATTAATATGGTGTAGTATGAATTAATATTACATCTATAGTTAAATTTACTTGAGTCAGCTGCAGGAACTTGGGCCTCTACTACATATTTGTGCTGTGTAGCACGCGTGAACAATTTTGTGGGTTTTATTGGACTAGAAAAACAGGAGTTAGACAGTACAAAGGCGAACTTGCTAAAAAACCCAAACACCTCACAACCTTTAAAAATTACTGCAAACAGTCAATATTATCTCATGATCTGGCACTAGACAAATGAATTATTCCTTCGGTGTTCAGTGCAGTTCTTTATGTCCTCATTCTTTTGCATGATTTTTTGAAGAATGTATTATTCTTCCTTTTCTCTTCATATGAAGTCTGAAATTGTGTTTACCGTACCTGTCACAGCTGGCCTGGAGCACTTCCAGCTCTATCTAAAAGATCTTTGCATATAATGGGGAATATAACTTTATTACACTTTCTTCAGTGAGACAAACACCATTATAGGTTTTCTTTTCTCTTCCTTTTCTTTTTAAGCTGGGGAGGGGTTAAAAAGAACTAAACTTTCAGTAGCAGGTTACATCGTGATGTGTATTAAAGCAGTATCATTCATATACCAATACCTGTTCTGTTACTAAAAGCACAAGTCATTCAAGAGATAAAAGTATTCATAATACTTTCTTGGCCTAATACTTAAGAAATGTTGATAAATGATAGAAATATTCCCTCAAATAGCTGATAAAGCTTGGAAATCTAAATATTGCCTACTCTTAAGACAAGTAGTATTGTATTTAAAGCAATGACCCTTTAACTGTAATCCTCCCTCACTGTAGTCACAATCATACCATGATAACTTATTATATTTGGAAAAGTGAAATAAATAAGGCCAATATACTCCTGTCTATGTGTGGTTACTGTACTGATGCAATTGCTAGCAAAGAAAAAAAAGAGGTGAACCTTTCACTGATTTATCTGTGAGTAAAACTAACGTGGTAGATTTGGTAAAGCACATGTATAGGTACCTGTATTTCATGAAATGAATGAGATTATTAAATACTTGACATGTAGTGTTTTATTTTAGGCCCAAGCAAAAGGACAGCTAAATATATGGTCCAAACTAGCCTGTCTCAAGCCCAAATACTGATTCTTTCACATCTCCATGTGTCCCCTTGTTCCTGATGTAAGTCTACAAACACGGTTCCTGTCACATTGCCTTCTGCCTAGCGTTTGCTTAGCAATGGTTCTTCCTGTGTCAAATTTATTTGCCAATCTGAGGTACCGATCAGTGAAATGCTACAGAAACCTGCCTAGAAGGCTTCGCCCTAAGAGTGGGGGGGGATGGGAGGAGAATCTGAGTGCTGGAATAGCCTTTTATATTAATTAATATTTAATGGCCACCTTAGAGTATGTTATAGCTATGCAAAGTAAATAGCTAAAGCTGTAATTTCAAGCCTGAAATAGTTCCAAATACAGTTCCAGGAGAAACTTCTATAAAACCTGACGTGCGTGCACAAGCCAGGTTATGTTGTCTGTGTTCTGCAAATGCAAATTTTTTCCTTCCATGCTGGTTCGGGTCCCTGTTTCTCTTGTTTGCTTATGAAATGACATGGAGTGTAATTTCAATCCAGTAAGCTTTTCATATCAAATAATCTTCAGCATTTTGTAGAAGCAGAGGTGGTGACACTGGAACTGAACTAGCCTGCCTCTAAAAGATAAAATTTAAATAAAAGAGAAATACTGGCTTGTAGTAATGACCAGCTCAGGCCAAAACTACCAGAAAGTGCTTTCAGTTGTTAAATGTGGATTTTATACAAAAGGATGGGCAGAATTTTTTTGTTGCTTTGGACAGCCTTAACAGGCTAACTATTTTCCTGTACCCCAGCCCCTGTTATTCTGAAAGTTTCTGAAGAAGACTTGGTTGGTTTGGTTTTTTTCTCTTTCCCCTTCCTCCCTATCAGCTGAGAAGAAAAATGGATTTCCTAATGGGCTAAAGTGAAAAGAGAGAAATCTGATTCAGGAACCAATCTTGCTGTCAGTCAAGCTTAGTAAAACAATTTTAAGTGGCCTTGTACATGAATGCACACAGATACCAAATTACTGTTTTGCTCAAAACTTACTTTTTAGGCCACCAGGTTTTGAACGCTGTGGGGAAGACTTTATCCTTGAATTGATTCTCTAAGCTACATACAGAAGTTGTTCAGTAAATGTAATGGAGTTGTTAATTATAAAGTAGCATACATACAGTTATTTAAGTTCCACATGTGACCAAGAAGTGAGGTACTGAAAATGAGTATTTTATTTTGCAGGATTATTTTAATTTCCTTGTAAATACAGCTCTTGATCCACTAAGAAAGACACTCACAGTAGGTTTCTTCCATGTTTTCAGAAGCTGCTCTCTCCTGCTGTTTCCTAAACAGCTACTCTTTGAGGCCTTTCTTGAGCACCTGTGCAAGAAAGAGGGAAAGCTGATTTGAGATTCAGTTTCCTGTTCAGTGGGGAATGGCAGGATGGGAGGGGCAAGGAGGGATTAGTCCTTGTCACTATGGCACTAATGAAAGTATGCTTCTCCCTAAAAGAGATTTGTTACGCTTTGAAGTCAGTGGAAGGACCAACGACATGGAGAAGTTGACTAGTGATGTGTAACACCATGCAAATTTGTGTATTTTCAGCTTTAAACTGAAAGTAATTAGTGTCTTCTCTCACTTGCAAGGAGGTAATTTTCTGCCACCTGCTGTGGATATTGTTCCCAAGTGTGCGCAGCACTTCCTGCTAACTGAGAGGCCCTTGGTCTGAGCATGGTACCTGCAGACCTAAACTCTAGTGTGTGTGACTTCTCTACAGAATAGAGCTTGGATGAGGCTATCAATGTGCTGAGGGCTGTTATTTCCAAAGAAGCACATTTTTCAGAGTCTTCGCTGTTTATCTCCTCTTTTGTGGAGATAACTGATACCAGTCATGTGCTTTAAAGCCTGCTGGGACCACCAGAGAAGCAAAAAAACCTTCTCTTCCCTGCCAGTTTTGAGGAAAATCATCCGAAATATAAGACAAAAAGTGATGCTACAGTGCAAAATGTACTAGCTGTGCTTTGGGTATGCTGTGATGCTTTACCCAAACAGGTGGACACCTGCTGATGGTCACCTGCTCAGTGAGCATTCCCTCTATTCCCCCTACTTCTTCCTTCCCATTTGAATGATGGTGTAATTACTCTATTTTATTTTTGCTTTTTCATAGAGGTACCAGGAACACTTAATTTTGAACCTCTTTCTTAAACAATTCTACTACGTATCTGTATGTGTCTCCCCTTTTGTTTAGGGATGCATTTAAAAAAAAAAAAATCAGTCTCCTGGAGACTGATTTTTACCCAAGCACAGAACTTCTAGTTCTCTTGAAGTGTGAACTTGTGAACTTTCTCTGAAAGCCCTGCTTCCTTTTCTCTTTAGTGCAAATTCCAAATAATTCTTTATTGAATTTAAACTCTCAGCTGGGCCTAAGTTCAAGCAGGCTTATGAGACTGCCTTTCTCATATAAAGGGTTTCAGCTAGATTTTAAGGGGTTTAAAACTCCTCCACAATGGGGAAAGAAGAATGAATGAAGAAAGTCTAATTGCCTTAGCTTAAACTGAGCAGCCAAAAGAGTACTTTGAAGGTAAAACAATCAAAGAAAGATGACTCTTTGTCTTGAAAAACCATAGGCCTTATGCTGATGGGAACTATGAAAGGTCATTGCAGTTTCTGATAGCTTTTGCTGTTAATTTTTGCTTACTAACTAATTTCAGCCATCTCTTTCCTTCGCTGTAGTGGGCAATTGCTTCAACTGTTCTTGATTATTATTTTAAATGCTATTCTCTCATGTGTTTTAGTAAATGTTTCAAATAAGTGGGTTTGTAGCATTTCAACTGAGAAGCTATTTGATGCAAATTTGTGTGCAAAAGCATTTGGTCCCCCCAGCCTCTGAGGCATTCCGTCTTCTAAATGTAAGTGTTCGCACTTGATATTTTACTTGTAATTTGCCAGTCTCTAGATATTACCCTATATTTGTTCAAGACTCTTTCTAGCAAGTTCTGTCAGAGGAATCACTGATTACTGGAAGCTTCCAACAGCCTCAAAGGAATATGGAACAGATTTTTCCAAGTCTATGGTCAGGAAGGAAAGAAGCCTGACTTCAGTCTCTGATTGCCACTGACTTAAGCACAGTGTGGTGCTGGAGAAAGGCAGGATGCTTACAGGAGAGGCATCTTGCAGGTACTTGTCAGCTCATCATTCCTGTCTGTGGTGCTCAGTGCTGTGGAATACAGAAGATGAGCTATCATTCCCAGCACAACAGTGAAACATATGAATTGCTCTTGTACATGGCAACTGAGGTGTTGCGCTTGATGACAGTTAAATTTGTACCCAGCAGCAGGTCTCTGTCTGGGGAGTGTGTTGGAGGTGTCTGGATGGTGTGTATGTTGCAGGTGTTTCATCTGCATCTGGCAAGGAATACAAGCAACTGACTCAGGCTCTTCCTACAGCTCAGACACTGCATGGACTGGCTGGGCACACCGATGGGAGTTGCGTCTGCAGCCACAGTGCACTGCGTGCAGTTACTGGGGTCTTCAGCTTTTGGGAGAATAATGACTTCAGTCACTAGCTGTCACCTGCCACACTGTTGCTGTAGCTTCTCCTCACTGAATCTGTCTTGCTGGTGACAATGGAAGCTACTTTCCTTCTGCAGAAAGTGCTACAACACGTAGTCTGTACTATGCTATGTTTTGCTTCAGGTTCTGTACCACTTTCCCCCTGAAATTTTATTCCAGGCCCTCAGTTATGGCTGGGAGAGTTCCCAACTATACTGGCACTCTTGTGTTACATGCTTTGAGATCTCTGGCTGGACATCTTGTAGGAGCTTCTCCAGGCCTGGAGCCAGGTAAAACTTGCTCGGCTATGAGAGTATGTCACGTTGTGCTCCAAGAGCCTGCGCTAGGCAGGATTAGCACATTGCTGCTGGCTGGCATGCACGCAGCCCAGGGAGGGAGACTGCAGCTTTTCTGCCTCTGGTGTTCTTCGATTAGCAGAAATGAAGCATGCATAATGCTACCAGTTCTCCCCATTAAAACTATTTTGAAACTGTTTTATTCTGCAGAAAGTTTCTTATTGCTCTTAGGGGTGTAAATGAGTGTCTTGTTTCGCAGGAAGATCACTAAACTGAGACCTAAGTTCTAAAGCAAGATGTAGGTTCTTATCTCACTGACCATTGATTTAATAACTCCATTTACCTCAGAGCAGCATCTATGGACACAAGTTTCATACTGCTCCCTTGGAGGTGACTGCCACCTGTTCCGCAATTAAGACAGCAGAAAGATTGTAGGCTTGCCTTACAAAACTAGAGATAAAAATTCAAGCTGCCGCCAGAGGTGTAGCAAAACATCTTGGCACGTGTGGGTATTCCCCCTCCACTGCACTTAACTTGTTTTCCCACCACTCAGTTGCGAGCTGAGCTGGCAAAACTTAAGTATATTTCTCACTGCTGGGACTCCCGTGCTCACAATGGCTTTTGAGGCAGAATTCCCCCATTCTCTGTAGTTCTGGCTGTTTCCAAATGTATCAGACTGAACTCACTTTCTTTGCCATGAAATCTTGGCGCTGGTTTCAGGCACACGTGATGCATGTAGCACATGGTAGCCAGGGTATATGCAGGCATGTATACTCCGACTGTTGTCGTGATTTCTCAGATTTAGTGCTCAGCAGTCCAGTTAAAACATTAATGCAGCCTGCAATTACAAGATTAAAAACTATGTCCACAGGTAGAAAAACTGAAGCTTTAATGCGCAGTCCCCCACACCCTATAAATATTAAATACTTGAAAATGTTTGTATAGCTGTCTAACAAAATTTGTAAATCCACAGAACTTCCCATTTTCCACTCTCCCTGCCAGTAACTAGTTTGTTGTGCACGTCAGACTCAGTTCAGATCCTGCTTATGCCCAGCGTGAAGACAGGCATGATAAAAGAGGTGATTCCACAGTTGTATTGAGAAGGGTGGATGCTGCGAGCAGCAGCAGAAGGTAGCTTCATGCAGTGTGCATCTTCCTGGTTGCTGGGTGTGACTTTGCTGGAAATGTCTGAGGCCAGGTTGGTTAGGGCTTCGAGCAACCTGGTCCAGTGGGAAGTGTCCCTGCCCATAGCAGGAGGGTTGAAACCAGGTTATCTTTAAGGTCTCTTCTAACTCAAACCATTTTACAAGTCTATGATAGTCTTGTATCTCTTCCAGTCCTGAAGTTCATGATGAGGGCATTGCTGTAATTTGTGTGTGCTGTAAGATGCCAAATGGGATCTAAAATGCAAACTTTATCAAGGCAACTAAGTCATCACAACTGGATGCTGAAAAGCCTGAATATGTTGCTTTCCAACTTTCTCTTATTAAAATCAGCATGGCAAAAAACATTAGAATAAAATTTTTCATTTGAGCTTGATGAGAGCCCCAGTTTAGCAAATCCATGACATTTTTTTTAGCTCAAATAACGTTTTAGGCATGTGATTCATGTGATTTGCTCAATATACTTAACTTGTTTCCTCAACTAGTTCTAGCACATGGAAATGAGTGAAGATTATGCAGGCAAAGCAAGCAATGTATGAGTTGAAAGTTATAGCTAAACATGGGAACAAGCTGAAGGAGCTGTAGAGCATCTGCCTGCAATAAGAAGTCTTTGTTTCTTGATTCTGATCACCCTTGTCTTCTCTAGTTAACCTCTTGTGTGGTAACACCAGCAGACAGTCTCCTGGGTTTAGGAGATGATATAAGGGACCAGACTGAACTCCTCTCCCTCTCACCTCCCAAATCAGATCTTTATTCTGTGTTAACCCACTTGTACCTCAATGGTCAATACTTCTTGGATCAGGGAGAAGCCATGGGTGGAACAGGAGTAAAGTCAAATCTGCAGCAAATTATCAGATCTCATTTTTAAGCAATAACTAATCTCTAATAAATCCCCTGGTTGTGCTACTTATTTACTTTGTAAAGTGGCTGGCTATCACTGATGACTGTCCCTTAAATTCAGCACGTGAACTGGAGTAACAACAGCCTCTCCTAGTGCTGCCAGCAAAAGATGAGACTTACAGGGTGGCAAACTCTTCATGTGGCTTTCAGTCAAAGCCTCCATTTTCTTTCCACATTGATTCTTTCACTTTTTTTTCCTCTTCCCTTTTACCGCATTTGAGAATGACAGGATGAAATACTAGTCTCAGAGCTGCCTTCTCCAATACCCGTGTGAATTAAGAGCAATGCAAAGTGGGTGAAAGGAACCGCATTCCAATTCTCCATTGCCTTTGTACCCTCTCTGGAATCGCTTTGCAGATGTGTTGTCAATCTAGTCACAGCAACAAGGAGCCACCACGACGTATTTACTGTGCTGTTAATGGGCCTGTGCTGTAACCCCGTGGAGCTGCTGCTGCGCGATCTGTAGGTGCTGGGTTTCTGACACAGCAGCGTCACAGACTTGCTGGCTGCGGTACCTACTTGATTGCCTGCCTTCTCTCTTGGGGGTAAGTTTATAGCCTGTTGCCTGCTTGTAACATGACAGTTTAGAAATGCCAGAGACTGGAAATTGGACCAAATGTGCCATTCAGAGAGTTACAAATGGGAATAATTTAAAACTCAAAACACCTCCTGCTTTTCCTCTCCTCTCTCTTTTCTAAAGGTCAAGCTATTTGTGTAGAAACATTAAGCCAGCTGTAGAGAGGTTGCAAGACCATCCCAGCTATACTGTGATGTGATTTTTATCTCCCACCCTAACAGGCAATGTCAGTCATAATTGGTTATACATAAATTCCTCGCTGGGAAGAAGGCTTCACATGATTAGGAACTAAACTACATAGAGTGCTGCTCTTGTGACTCTGTAGTTTCAATTAACAGACTCAGGGATGAAAAACCACAGTGAGAGATGATGGTTGAGGTCAGAGAGGTTATCTTTTTTTTTATAGCAGTTGTCAAAGAAGAAAACACAAATGAAAGGGGGTTTCATTAACGTAGGGAAATAGCTGCCACAGATAGTGTGTCAGCAGGAAAATCCTTTCCATGACCTTGATCACTGCTATAATCGTCTTAATCCCCAGTGGGTATGGTAATGATGCACAGCACAAGCCTGCTATAGCCTAGCTCTGTTTCATCAGTGAAGCGTGTAAGCAGATTATTACTGGGCTGATCAGTGCTCTTGCCAGTCAAGAAACTCTTGTTCTTTTAAAGCAAAGCATAAGAAAGCGAGAAGACGAAAAAAATACTGCATGCTGCTGGTTAGAGACAGAAATCATCATTGTAGTCAAGGAAAGTGACCCTGGATTTCTTCAGTTTCTTTCAAGGGGCCTTTAAGCTCTGGAATCTCATCCTGAGAAACTTTCAAGGGATACGGTATTCAAATAAGGAAAAAAAAAAAGTAAAATACATTTAAAGGGCTGGTGTTAGCACTGGCAAAGTAGGTCTGCCTGGGACAGCAATGGAAAGGCACCTACACACATGGTCTGTACTTGGACTGTGCCTGAGCTCTGGTGAGCTGGGTGAGGTGATTGCCATGGAGAGATGTTATTATAGAACTGGGTGACTTTTTGAAACAGAGGTTGCTGTCTCACTCCTCAGTGTACTGAAGTTCTTCTCTGTTCCTCTGGCCCTGCCAGGCCCATTTATTGCCTGTTCCTGGCTGCTTGCCACACTGCAGTCCCTCAGCCTAAGGGGAAGACTGAGATAGTAAAGATGTGGGGCAACAACTAATTTGTCTCCATTTCTGAGCAGAGTCAAGCCAACCCTAGCATTGTACAGATCTTTCTTCACATCCGTGTTTACCTTTGTCCTGCAAAACTTTTAACGCTATTATCTGAAAATGCACCAGATATTATCCCCTGCAAATGGAACCTGCTGGCCCAGTACCTTTTGCTACCCAGATTCCACTGAAAGCACTGGGCAGAGAAGCCTATTTCAGAGAACAAACAGCTTGAGAAATTAGATTTAGATCCTCTCCTTGCATTGGAGGGAAAATGCACACAACCTAAATTGTATATGCTAATTTGACTATCTTGATGTAGTTATTTGGCCCACGATAGTATGAATTGTTGTACCAGGTGAAAAAAAAACAAACGCCAGAGACTTGAAGGATAATTTCAGGCTGGAGCCCAGAACGTGTTATGGCAAATGAGTCTCTGTTGCCCCTGTGGAAGATGTTAAGAAATGAGGAACTTCTCTATATGCAGCCAGAGGGCTCTTCCATTCAAATGAATGTTGCCCATGTGCTATTTGGGAGAGTCTTAGGCAAGCAGGGAAGTGTAGATAGTACTTTCTTGCTCAACAGATACCTCACTACATGCACAATAAGGCTTTGATATCTCCTTCAGAAATCAGTTGTAGGTTGAATGTTAAAATGGAGTGGGAGAAAAGCAAGCAATCTCATCCAGCCCTCACCGATACACACTGATCTACAGTCAATGACAGCTAGTGCTCAGAGTGACCTACGTGTGTGCAGGTAGCTCAAAACTTGGGCTGTTCACATCTTTTACTGTTAGAGCTCACCTGCATCTATAAATGCTCACCCTGACGATTGCTCTCTGTCATGTGCTTCAAGTGGTCTGCAGTTCCCAGTCTGCATGACTTGACTCCTCTGATTGATCTTCAAGGCTTTGTCCAAGCAGAGCGCCTATGAAATAAGGTTATAAAGTGAAAGGTCTCTCTGCTTTTAACATGGCTGTGCAACTGTTATGCCCAAAACACAGATGAATTTTGATTTAATTTCTGATTTTTACTGGCAACTAATAATTGAATAAGAAAAATTATTAAAAAAATGTAACTGCTTGCAATTTCAGGAGGAATTGACCTATTCTCTTCCAGCTTGTCTCCCAACACCCTTGCTCATCATTTGGTTCTCATTAACAGCTGTTCTTGCTGTCAGCTCCCAAAACTGAACCCTAGCACTAGTTTCCCTTCATTCATTGGGAATTAATCGTGTCTCCCTGGGGACAGTGAGAGCTAGATGGATTTTCTTTTTTTTTTCATAAATCTGGGCTTCTTGTGTGGCAATGCAGGGAGAGTGTTGAAATCAAACGGCTTAACTGCAGCCTTCTTGACTGTTAGGAAGGATCAGCCATAATATGGGAGAACAGAACTGAAGTTACAGGTAGAGAGCTTCTTTCATTTACAAGTAGTGTCATTAAAAAAGAAAAAAAAAATTAAACATCTGAAATACATTTTTAGAAAGCTAGAAACAAATGTGACTTTTCTAGTACATTTGCAAGGAATTATATCAAACAAACACTTTCAAGAAGACAACATAATGGCCTATTAGAGAAACACAATGGCACTTGTAGGTGGCTAGAAGTACAAAGTAGGAAGATGATAGTGTCACTAAATGCTCTTTGTAATTTGCAAGGATGGGTGTTCAGTGAAATGTTTTCTGGCTGAGTAGAGATATAAGTGCAGATAGATGGGTGCACGAGGAGGCAAGAAGACTGTTTTTCCATCAGTCTCAATCTATTCTGGCTCAAGCATCCAAAATTTGTGGTTTCCTTACTGAGACTTTAGCATTATTCAGCTATGAATAGATACCAAGAGGACATAAAGAGAACTGTCCACATCTGTTTCTCTCTAACTGTAAAAGCAGTGTTCAGAATGCTGTAATCTTGCTATCATTACAGGAGAGAGAAAAACAGAACAGAATCTGTTTTCTGTTGTGTAGGAAAAATTTTAGTTGTAATATTCTGATAGCGCTATAGAAAATCAAGTATATCTATAAGCTGTGCTGAAAAACGCAGTGTAGCTCGGTGACGTCTCTACTAATTTTAAAGGACTCAACTTGAAGAATTGGGAGTTATGTAGCTGTCATCGTACAGTTCTCTGCACTGACTCATATTGCAGTGTTATTTAGGCAAACTACTCATCAAGAGTTAACTTGATAAGTGCATCACCTTAGCAACCCGAATATTAACACACTACAGCAGCAAAGTATAGCCAGCTCATACTTTGATTTCAGGCATAGGAGTTTGGGGTGCTGATATATGTGCTATAGTGCTGTGCAGGGTTGTGATAAAAAGTAATGGTAAAGCCAAAGAAGAAGCAAATGTAGTATTTATTGTGCATCTAATGCCTAGGCAGTTGCAGTGACTGGAGTGATTCAGAAGTAAAAAAGCAAAAACACATGAGCCAGAACATATGGGCAGATCACTGCGGGTTCTCTTTCCACTTCTTTGCCTCATCTTCTTTTATTTTATGTTGTATTTCTTCTTGAGCAAAGCCTATCATAAGCTTTTTAGTACCCGTCATTTTTTTCCTGTCATTCATGCACTTCATCCAATATGCAAAACATTGCATAAATGGAAAATACTTTTAAAGCAGAAAAAAAGTAGCAAGTGGCAGAGACTTTTCTGAGCATAATCAAAGAGAATGAATAGAGCACTTAGGCTGACCAACAGACGAATTCCAGCTTAACTTTTAGGTGGTTTAGCATTTTTCTTAACATATAGATCTGAAGTTGTGCAAAAACCACTCTCAAATGCAGCATTGCCATCCACGACAGCCCTGATTCACCTTATGCTACTGCTTGCTGCAGCTGTAGGTGCACTTTTCATTACTTCCTCAATTCCAGTGTTTCCAAAAAGTGTTTTAAACCAGACACTGTCTGAACTTAGAACATACAACTACCTTCCAGCACTGGGCAGACTGTTACTTCCAATGCAGGTGATCTATTATTCCTATCTCCAGCTTTGGCCCAGAGATGTGAATGTGACTGACCTCCACTCACATAGGATGCAGAGAGCTACCTTTATGTCAAACTGTTATCTCTGATCTTGAATTCAGATGCAAATCAAAATGACAGTGAGCAAACTCAAGAGCACCCAAATGGCTTCTCTAAAGCCATGTGGAAAAGCTCCGTAGAACTCCTCTGCTGATCAGTTTCAGCAAATCTATCTTGATGTTTCCGTTCTGTCTTGCTCAGATCTTCAGAGCTATTTTATAAAAGAAACCCCTCACTCTGGCATTATATTGTCATACACAAAAAATACTTCATTTGCTTTTTATGAAATCTTTTTCACGAAAACATTATACTCCTGGAAGCTAGGATCATGGCTGTAATTTTATTTAAAGAAAAAACAAAATGTGAGAGTTTTTCTTTTAGTATTATTGCTTGTTTACTACAGTCTTAGATGCACAAGGCAAATCTTGAATTCTGTTATTTTAAGTCTGTCCTGGTGTATGCAATAGCCACCTAAACAAAAGAATGGCTAAAAAGTATCTTGTATATGATGTTTATGACACATTTAATGCTCTTCCGACAGCCTCTTTAATACTGTGTTCTGGTAATACCCACAGAATTCCAGGCAGTTTGACAAACCTGTGTAAGATCATGAATGAGATGCAGATTTTCACAAAACACTTGGTGCCAGTGGCCCAGTTCCTTAAGTGATGTAAAGTTCTGTGCATGAAAAAAGGAGGAAAAGAACTAGATACTGGATGTTACAGTTGTGCTTTTAAAATCACCTGGTCACTTGCACTAAATGTCCTACAATAAGGCACCTCAGAGTGGTTAAAGCAGGGGAAAAAAACAAAAAAAAAACCAAAAAAACCCCCAAACCTTACCCAAATCTAGATTTTGAGGTCCGTTTTTTTTTTGTCTTTGAAACTTTTTCACAAGTCATTTTGCTACTGTGGAAAAGCACTGAATGTGAGACCTAGAGAAGCTGCTTAGATGGCAGAAGTTAGAATGAGGAAGTCCTTTTAGTGTGTTAGAGAAGCAGTCTGATGGAGAAAGAAGTTACTGCCCCTATCAGCATAAAATATCTGGGCATGAATGCCGCCAAGTCATAAGCTAAGAGTAAGGAAATGTTTCATACAGGTATTTCAGCTCACCTGATAGTACATCTTAAGGCATCTGTTAAACATTGCATTCTGAAAGTAACACGGGCAGATCTTAAAGAAAGCGGGTGACTTTATTGTTTTGCTTTCTGTGGAGCTCTTTTTCAGCAGGGGGAGGAAAGAGAACAGCACTTTGAAGGTAAGGAGATTTCTGTAATGCTCCTCCTTTAAGCATCCAGGCCCCCAGCTGCAGATATCTGTTATTATTTTCTCTGTCTTAAAAACTTATTCTTTGTGTCATACCTGCATCTGCAGCAAGAAAAGAATGTCCTAGTACTGTCTTGATTCCAAGAAGTGCATGTGGTGTACATGTACTTCTACCATGGAGAGCAAAGTAGTATTTGGTACCTGCTGATGTGCAACATCTGTGTTTGTATGACTTGTATGACTCCTTGCAAAGTCAGGTACACTCTGGTGGCAATTTTCCTGGAACAAAGCCCTCTTGTTTCATTCAAGTAAAAATGAACTAAAAAGAGAAGTTTCATTTTGGGTTGTGGTTTTTTTTATTTTGGGAGGGTGGGTGCATGAAGGGTAGATGGATGTGGAGAGAAGTGAACTGTATTTACTTGCTTGTGTGAGGGTAGGAGGAAGGAATAACAATTTGAAGGACTGGTGCTCTCAGATTTGAAGCTGGCCTTCTGTTTTTTAATTCTGGAACCTTCAACTAGCCTGGATGCTTTCTCTAATGACAGTCAGACCACTGATCTGATGGAAATTCTTTATGCTTTATGCTAATCCAGTGAAAATCTGGCTAAGACTAACTGAAGCTTTTATTCTGGGTTTACCTGAAGGCAAATTCCCAGACAGCCTGCACTTTGCATGAAGCTGAACAACTCTGCATTGTTGTATAAACAGGCTAGTTCCTTCAAGCAGGATGGGGTTAATGGTCTTTTTTTACAACTTAATTTCATCAATGAAAACAGCCTGTATTTTTCTGTTCTCTCCCCCAGTGCTCATCCCAGAATGGAAGGGCACCAGAAAAAAAACGTTTAACCATTTCTGGAAAACATAGCCCTCTTAATTCTGAGGTTCTAAACAGCTCTTGTGCCCACAGGCTGGAAACAGGGAACCAAGTATGGACCAGCATAGCCACGGTTCTATTGATTTCACTTTTACAGAAGCATTGACATTGAATGCTTTGCCATGGATCCTTAGATCATCTACTTAAGAAGAGTGACAGAGTTGCTGAAATTACTGGTTATTTCTTTTTCATTTAATGAGTTCTGTAAACTGATATATCTTCCTACTGTGACACTTCATACGAATGTCTGGCTTGCAATGAACCCTGAAGATTTGGGTTCTGCATATTAACCCACATTCTGATAATGATAGCTCTTGCTGGAATATCTCACAAGCCAACAACATTCTAATTCGTGGTAAAGGATTACTTATGTTCCCCTGAGTGTAAGTCAAGCCCTTTGACAAAGACATATGACAGCTGCCAGAAACTCCTTAGGAGAGTAGCATCAGTTTAGTAAACAATTTAATTATTGTTTAATAATTGTTTAGAAACAATTTAATTATTCAGAAGCCTGTGTATTTCCCTCCCACTCCCATGTCCATCTTCTGCTTTTCCATGTGGTTAGTTTTCTTTGCAAAGAAATTGCATGAAGAAGCTGTAAAGGTTAAGTCCACTTTAAATTTGCATATTATGGTAAATATTATCCTGGCATCTCTTGGTTGCAGAGTAAAAGAAATGATGGATCTATACCAAGTTAAATCTGCTGACAATGAATGTCTACAAATAGTGAAAGATTCCCAGGGGAAAGTGAAATGGAAAGGTGCAGAAAAAACCCCTTCATTTTATAGAAGACTTCAGTGTTTCCTTTCCCTAGGAAGAAGTAAGGAACACAGTTTCTACAGAATTAGGTGCTGCTTAATCAAAGTCAAAACCTACAAAGTACCTATAGTTGGAAAAAAACACCCCAGTAGACTAGATAATTTGCACAGAAAATTGATTATGAGTCAATCAGAATTAGCTGGACTGTTCAGCTGTGTCCTTCCCTTTGCTCAGGAACAGACCTACTCCTGTGTACATGATATTTTTTTTTTTTTAAAAACATACCCCACTGAAATTCCTGGCTCCAAGCTAAATCATAGATTTCTGATTACTGCTGGCATGGATTTATGAATTATCTGCATTTAATCATACACAAAGAAACCTTGATCTGTGTGATTTGATTATGATCAATCAGAATTAGCTGGACTGTTCAACTGTGTCCTTCCCTTTGCTCAGGAAAAGACCTACTCCTGTGTACATGATATTTTTTTTTTTAAAAAACATACCTCACTGAAATTCCTGGCTCCAAGCTAAATCATAGATTTCTGATTACTGCTGGCATGGATTTATGAATTATCTGCATTTAATCATACACAAAGAAACCTTGATCTGTGTGATTCGCAGCTTCAGCTTTTCATCATAAAGTAAGACTGACACCGAGAGTGCAAAGCTGAAATTCTTGAAATAATAATCTTTTGAATTTTTGCCAATGACGATGGTTTCCACTCAGATTATCAGCTTTGCCAAACATGCTGATGTGTTAGATTAATATTTAGTAAAAAGAGAATGCTTCTTTGTATGTTATTTTATTAGAAAGTGAGTTGCTTTGCAACATAATTTTGGTCAATAGTTGTTCTTTTTACGATATTTCCCCTAATTTTCTTAAAAAATAAACACGCTGTATCTAATTGGATGACTATTTCTGGCTGTGCTTTTGGAAACAGTTCTGTTTTCACCCCTCTTTCTTCTTTTATCTCTGAATGCATGCAGTTGCTGTCTAAAACTTTCACGCTACATGGAAGGTGTGTATTTTCTTAAAAGATATATATCTGTAACTAAAAGATAGTTATAGAGTCCAAATAGGATACATTTGGGGCCTAATAACCTTCAGAATTTCCTTAGCAAAAATTATTTATATGCACTTTTTATATTTATCATTACTATGACTCTCCCTTTTCCTCTGTACAGCATAAGTGAGATGTTCCTCACTGCATGGAAGACCAGAGGTACTTAATATTTCCTTCAGTCCAGCTATGGTGGCAGTAGATATTTGATTAGGCTGTGGGGACTTCTGCACATAGCAGCAGAGAACCAAACCGAAGAGACAAATGATCTGTTTGGTCCAACATCCTGTCTCTGACAGTGCCAAAATGTCAGAGAACAAGAGCAGAACAAGCTCAGATGTATTCTCAACCTTCAAATATTTTAGAAGCACCAAGACTGAATATACCTCGATAATCCCCTCTCTTGACCCACTGGTTACGCTGTGTGTGACAGAGCCTGGGATGGGGTTTGCCCTTTGGCTGCCAGGGCACGCTGTTGACTCCTATTGAGCCTGCTGTTGACCAGCACCCCCAGAACCCTCTCTGCAGGGCAGCTCTCCAGGCATTCCTCACCCAGTTTGTACTTGTGTCTGTTGTTGCCCCATCCTAAGTGCAGAATGCAACATTTCACTTGTTAGATTTCCTTCCACTAATCATAGCTCTGATCTGTCCACATCCCTCTGCAAGCCAGTCAAGAGATGATTATTCCACTGTATTCAATGCTGGTACAGCTTCCCCTTGAGCACTCGCTGCAGTTCTGGGCTTGGCAATTTGAGAAGGATGTGAAGGTCGTTGAATGCCTCCAGAGGAGGTCAACAAAGCTGGTGAAAGGGCTGGGTGGAATGTCCCATGAGGAGCGGCTGAGAACCTTGGGCTTGTCTGGTTTGGAGAAAAGGAGGCCGAGAGGTGACCTCATTGCTCTCTACAGCTTCCTGAGGAGGGGATGTTGAGAGCGAGGTGCTGATCTCTTCTTGCAGGGATCCAGTGATAGGAAGCTTGGGAATAGTTCAAAGCTGTGCCAAGGGAGCTACAGTCTGGAAGTTAAGGAGCACTTCTTTTCTGAGAGGGTGGTTAAACAGTCAAACAGGCTTCTTAGTGAGGTGGTCAATGCCCCAAGCCTGTTGGTGTTTAAGAGGCATTTAACCAATGCCCTTAACAACATGCTTTAACCTTTTATCAGCCCTGAACTGATCAGGCAGCTGGAGTTGCTGATTACTGACTGTATAATCTACTCTAGCCCATTCTATTCTAATATTTTAACTTAGAGGTCCTATGTATTTATAATGTCTCTGTGAATTTACCCATGAACTTACTCATTTTTTTTTACGTTTGGTGTAAAATTTTAATATCCACCACATATTGTAGTAAATTCTATAGCTAACTACACGCTGCAATGAAGGATCAGGCCCTTCTTAGAGGTTCTATGTATTTATAATGTCTCTGTGAATTTACTCACGAACTTACCCACTTTTTTTTTTACGTTTGGTGTAAAATTTTAATATCCACCACATATTGTAGTAAATTCTATAGCTAACTACACGCTGCAATGAAGGATCAGGCCCTTCTGCTTATTCTGAACTAGGTAAATGGTAGCTTTACTGAAGGCCTGCAGCCCTTACATTGGGAGGAGCAGGGAGCAATTGATTCTTGTCTACTGTCATCATATATACAAATTTTACAGACCTCTGTCACATCCTTCTACAGTTGTGTCTTTTCCCAGTTGAAAAGTCCTCCTAGTTAGTTGTGCTTTTTTTTTTTTCTTTTGGAAGCCATTGCATATTTTAAATCATTATCATTGTCCTTCTCTGAACCCTCTCCAGAGGGAAAAGGAAGGCCAGTGTTGCATGTGCTGTTCAGCCATAATCATGCATAATTTGAGAATGATAATATCCACTTCGCTATTTCACAGAATCA
>NW_009701696.1:0-48886 GCF_000703405.1 Apaloderma vittatum
TGAGTGATCACGAGAGTTTCTGCCCTCCTTTTCTCCTTCTTTCCCCTTTTCTGCAATGGCCGATGTCCAGGGAGGACTCCATCCAACCTCCTGCTTTTGATTCAGATCCTGAGTTCCCAAATCCAGCTCCCTTATCCAGCCCTGCAGCACCAGTGGGGATTGCTATCGGAGGGGGTACTTGGGTTCGATATTGGGCTTATATATAGTTGCGTATAGCTTCTTTATTTTTATCATTTCACTATTATTTCCATTATTGTTTCATTAAAGCTGTTTTTCTTCTCTAACCTGTAAGTCTCTCGGTCTCATTTCTCTTTTCCTTCCCATTTGGGTGGAGAGAAGGGGTTAGAGAGTATCTGCATTTAGTGGCTGACCCAGCCCTAACCCGTGACAGCGGAAGAATGGAAAGCAAGTTTTACTGTGGGAGGGAATCTAATTTGTTATCAAGTATCTGAGGCACTTAAGAATATGATTTGTGGCCTACGTGAAAAAATCAGTTGTTCCAGGTAGTAAAGCTCAATTTTTCATCTCAAAGAGCACATAACTTTGTAGCTGCTTTTCTGAATAATAGAATTACACTTTATTCAATTACTTACATTTTATACTTAAGCTTACTATTCAGTTAGTAAATTATTTTATTTATTACTCTGTGAAACAGAATAATTCTATTTCTATTTCCATATTATTCATTCCAACTCTGAGGTCATCTGCTCCCTTGAAATCATTGTAGCTTTCTTAAAGTCCTTTCTTCCTTTTTTCTTTTTTTTTTAATATATGTATTTCCAAGGATGGACATTCCACAATCTTTCTACAAAAGCACAAGAACGCCCACTCATGTCCTGCATTTGTAACTTTTGGTCCAACTCTTCTGAAGAACTCAGGAGATTACAGGAACAGCTGCCTCTCAGCAAGGTAGATTGACTTTTGATGGATAATACAGTTCAGGGAAGATAAGGTACCTAAAAATAATTTGTATTGAAAAATGAATCCCTTCATTGATGAATCAGGTGACCTGTCACATAGAAACTATTTCTTTTTTGGAAGACTCTACAAAGGACTTCATTGAGGAATTTATTAAATCCTGCATTCATGAGGACCAGTAGTGCAGTATGAGCTGTTCTCTGCTTTTTCAAAACAGAAATACTTCCTTTGGAAATGATTCATTGTTGGTTTATGATTTCTGAAAAAAAATCTTTGACACTTTCATCCAGATGGAGATTCTTGTTTTATCTTTTGTATGAAAGTGCTTAGCATGGGGCACGTGAAACACTAAAACACTATGAGCCACACCTGCCCCATATCTTGAAAAGCTATAATTTATTTTTTTTAATGACTTTTCTTCTCCTTTGTCTTCTCTTTTTTTGCAGCCTGATCAATGTTTTCTTAATATCATGGACTCCAAGAATGGAGGAATTATTATTATATGTACACATGTGAAATATAAGCTACAAAATTTAAAGACCATGACAGCATCATGGAAAGGTAAGATGGGCAAAGCTATGCCAAAGGATGGTTGTGGTATTTTTAGCTGAAGACTAGTGTCCCCAGGTTTCAGATCTGTTTTGTGCATAAAATCAAAAAAATGTGTCTAGATTTGATCAAAATGAGCTTTTGGGTAGTCAGGTGAACTGTGAATTTTCTGATCTTCGTCTAACTCTCCATCCTGTCCTTGGCTGTGTTTCATGCAGAGTACATTTTACTTTATAAAACCTATAGATCTGATTAATTTATGCTGGTATTGTTACAAGAATGAAGCCACATACCTCACAAGAGCTATTGCAACAAAGCGCATGTAAAAGCTGCGGTTAGTTCTGCTTTCTGCGCTGCCTTTCTCCCAACCAGTCTCTGAAGGGCTGCTATTTTGGTTTTCAGTGTTTTTTTTAGGATTAGCTCTGGTTGCTGGAATGGTTTCAATTCACCGTGGCAATGGCAATTGCATTCTTTGGAATTAGATTACAGAATTTTTTCTACTGTGAAAGACACAAAGGCTGCAGACTGCATTGTTTTTGAGCTAGATGTAATGCTGCACTTGATATAGGTTTTCTTCAGTGCTGACATGAAGATTCAAGAAAAACCATACCGCCCAAACTCCTCCACTCATCCTGCATCCAGGTTTCATTATAAGGCTATTTCTTTTTGGAACTTCCATGTTTAAATACCTGAGAACCAGTAAGCTGTTGCCTTCCCAGCAATGCAGGTTTCACAGATCAGCTGAGGCAGTTCCTTAGTTCATGATTCCTAAGATAAAAGAAACCTCACCTAGTGCCTTCTTTCAGGTAATGAAAGCTAATTAGGATCACTGTTCAAACTCTGTTAGACAGATGGCAGAAATCTTCTAGTACTACTGATTTATTTTTTTTGTTAAGAATTAATACCATTAGCTTTTAAAGACTGTTTTATTTAGACATTGTTAGATGTATTAAAGAAAATATATAAATAAAAGAACACTACCTGGGGCCATTGCTACAGTTTGATTTTTTCACAGTAGTTGGCTACTACAAGGTCTTTATTGTTTAGCCCCTGCAAAAAGTGGAACAATATTAGTCATGTACCTTATCATCTTCCTCTTTAAAAAGTCCTCCAAATCCAAGTCTTTTTTGAGACAGGCCAAAATCTTCTGTGTGTGTTCTGAGATGCCAAAACACACTTTGAAGGAACCCTTTGATTCTCGTTTTCAGAGACGTTTTCAGGTGTTTAGTTGATATTTTGGGTAAGGCTGTATTCGTCACATATTCGTTAGGTTATATGATAAAAGGGGTCTCTGGGAAGCAGTCAAGATGAGTATTTTTAATGCATAACCCTGCTTATTCATATTAGATCTCCTCCCTCCCTTTAAATCACAGCTTGCCTCATAAGCTTTTATTGTGTAACATTTGATATTTAACACCAACCTGTTTCCCTTGAAAACCACCAAAACAACATTCATCATGGCTGGTGGTTACCACAATCACTGCCATTACAAGAGTAAACCGGTTTGCCAAGCTGCATAATGATCAAACCTTCTAAATTTTGAGTCTTCTTGGGGAAAAAAATAAATCTCTAAATATTTTAACAATATCTGAGTGTATCTGAGTGTATCTGAGTGCTCCTCACCTGAGACAAACCCTCCATTGGGGAGAAGCAAGTGGGAACTTTCAAACCTACCCTCTCTGTGAATGAAGACTGTGAGATTATTCCAAGAACAGCAATTACTTTGAGAAAGGTACCAAAAATCTACCCCATATCACTCTATTTTATGCATATAATGCTTATGTTGATGATTTCTACTCTATCCGAGCATGACGAACGTTCTTTGCTACTTTCTTCTGATGCTGAATAAATGTTGCCCAGTCAATAATTTCTAGACGCCAAAGATACCAGTAGCTGGTGTTGGTTGCTCTCCAATTCTGGAGTAAAGGGATTGTATATCGTTATTATAACTGAGAGTTGATTTTAATATTTATTTAATGAATTAATAATCTTTAATACTACTATTTAATTTATATTATTGCCCATTTTCTTTAGCTGTGCAAGCGACTCTGTTCTTGAGCTTGTTCACAACTCTTGGTTGAGTTCATAAGGTCTTTTTGGAACTTAAAGAATGGGATTAGATTCCTTCTGTTTTCAAAGATGAAACTCTTCAGTTTAAGCACTACTAAAACTTATGCCTTGTTCCATCTTATTTCTTTGTGCTTTTATTTTATACTCAAAACTCATACTCTGCTAAAACATAATTCTTGAGTACTTGAGCAATAAAAACATCTGAAGATGTGTTTAGGCAGAAGACAGGTGCATTCCTTTATTAATGTATGTAACTTGTCAGAAGAAAAAACTTCAAAAATTGGTTTGTTTTGATGTATTGCGTTTTTTAAGAAAAAAGTGTTATGCCAGCAATTTTCCTTCGCTTGACCTTGACAGAAAGTAATGTCTGGTGTGACTCTGGATAAGAAGGAAAGGCTCTGTCACAACCACCTGCAGCTCCAGAAGGCCTTCTCTAGTTAAGTTTGGCAGGGGGAGGTGAGACAAATCTGGATGTTCCTTACGTAGTGACCTTTCCTCAGTGAGGATAACGTCTTTGCAAAGAATTGTTTTTCCTGTAATATACCAAAGGGAAGAATTTACTCCTCAAGATTTGTTCAGGTTGAGGAATTCCCATGGATCACATGCACTTCCGTATCTACGAGGTGAAGTAACTCTACCTTCTGTCAGTTGTCCAGCATGGAAAATATTATCCTGATCATTAGCTAATGACATTTTGCTGTTCCTTCAGTTTGGTGCGCTGTGACTATAGGTGATAAACATCTCCCATTTCTTTTTCTCTTGACCATCTTAGTTTTTGCTAATGATTCTGCCACTGTATTGTACAGGGGAGGAGGGTGGTGAGAGGGAAATATTGCTGTCAGATGGAGTTAAGGGGCATCAAGAGCTCCATGGCTAGTCCAGTCAAAGTGAGTAAAAACTTTCGGAATTGAACACAGGACTGTTCATCTGGGCTGGTCTTTGCCTCTGACGACATGAAAGGAAATTATAAATGCTTGACTCATGTTCACCATTTGTGCCAGTTTACTGTCTGTACTCTGAATTAATCACTCTTTAAGCTCCCTCTTAATTTCTGACGATGGTTGTGATCACACTTTCAAGAGCTGCGCCCCATAGCCTGACCCTGTTTGTGGGTGTTTTCTGGAGGTGAGGCTGTAGTAACACATTCCACAGCGCTTTGAAATGAATTCCCGAGCACCTCAATAACCGGTCTCTGCTCTAGGCTGAAAGAAGGCATTGTTCTTACGGAATGGGATCAGAGCTTCATCTACCAGTGGTGTGATACTAAAACACCAAGATTCCATTATGCGGGATGTATTTAAATTAAATATTATGAAAATTGAGATTGCATAACCCTCTGGATGAAATAAATGTAGTTTGAAATGAAAAGTGATCAGCTTTCCTGGTCCCTTAGCAGGACGGATTTGATTTCACTTGGGCAGAGTAGGAAACTGAACATTCCCACTTCTGGGTAAATGGGTGTAGTGTATAGTTATTTGCTGTGGTCTGCTTGTTTGGTTTTTTTTCCCCCTTTTTTCTTGGGTCACTGACAAAAGTACTTTTCCAGTCATGAGTAAAGGCATGGGAGGAAGGTGAGTTTTATTTCTGTCCTCAGTTTGTTAGCTACTTCTAAATAAAGAATCGCCAAAGCTCACTGGACTTCATCTCTGAAGGTCTCTCAGTGCTCTTGGTCTCACTCTGGGTCTCTCTCTCTGTCTATATTAGACCATAATGTGTTTTTGCTGTGGTTTTCTGTGCTGTATCTAGCGGCACTGCTCAGTCCCATGCCATGGGCTATCACACACACTAATTGGAACAGTAGGATCACAAAGAGGTGATCAGCAATGCCAAGTGCATTGTTTCCTCAGTGGATTTGCATCACCGTATAAACAAATGTGTTTGCTCATGGAGCGATATGGCCGTTCCTGAAGGGATGGACTTTTCTCATGGTACCTCAGATCTTGCCTGTTTTTTGCAAATGCACAGTTGAAGTGTTGAGGAGAAAACCTTCTAAATGTGACTCAAGCATCACTTTGCAGTGCGGTGTAATACATGTAATGTGAAACCCCTGTCCGTCTGCGCCTGCAGAGAGCTCCAGACAGTGGCTTTCAGTGTGAGCTTTCCCGCTTGCTTCACTGGAGCCTCGTTCGTACCACAGTGGTAATTTCTTGAGCGTTCAGCAAACGGTGATGTGTTCCACAGTAAATTCTGTTCTCAGGAGACTTTCTTTCTTGTGCTTAAAGTTTTCTCCAGAATGTTATTTTTAGTTAGTATCCTCATAGAAGCCAGACACATCCTGTATTTAAGCTACATGCAAGTACTATTGATAAAGATTTTTAATTAGAACATAGTGATTTTTTGGATAGGGTACTGGTTTGGGATCTGAGAGGCCTTGATTCTAGTGCTGATTTCATCACGGTCCTGCTATTTGCTCACAGACTTACTGCTTAATTTTGTCTATTTCTCCTCTACCTTTCATCTGCCTTGTCTGTCAAAGACTGTGAATATTTTAGGGAATGGGAGGTTTTTGCTACTGAAATGTGCAGAGCAAACACAATACAGCCCTAATCTCACCAATGGATTTCACTCATTACCATATAACATTTTTAATACTCAGGCTAAATAATATATTCCAGATGAGCATCCTAAAGCCCAGTTTTGAAAGTTAAAGCACTTAGCAAATATCTAAAAAAAAAATAAAAATAAAAATTGATTTCTCCGTGTTCCTCTGTTGATGTTCTGGTAACTCAGCTCCTAATACTATAATGTCTGCAAATCCAAGCGAACTGTTGAGCAACTTTAGTGATGAGGGGAGCTGCTTATGTTTGCGATGTTAATTGTGTCTGTGTGTGAGGGGGTTATTGAATTGGAATAAAGTATGAAAATATTCTTTTTATTGTTTTGAAATGCAGGTTTATGATCTTGCATACAAATCTTCTTTGCCATATATAGCAAATTTCTGACCTTTAAAAGAATGCTCTATATTCTTACAGCCACGTTATAGTAGCCCTCCAAAGCAGATATTTCTGGTGAAAATACTGTAATGTTCTTTGTGCTAGCTGCCTTGCTGTAAGAATATGGAAAACTATGTCATTTCAGGCTTTCTTAGTGTCTTTTAATTATGTGCAAACCAAAATTAATGAGCCAGTTCTCTGCATGTGAAAGAAGTCGTCAGCAGTTTTGGGATATTTCTGTATGTACACTTCACGGATTCTGACTGAGGTTAGGAAGCTACTGTATCACAAATTAATCTCATTCTGGAGGAGATGTCTA
This sequence comes from Apaloderma vittatum, assembly GCF_000703405.1. Lineage (NCBI taxonomy): Eukaryota > Metazoa > Chordata > Aves > Trogoniformes > Trogonidae > Apaloderma > Apaloderma vittatum. Next base: position 6,790 of record NW_009701696.1, read on the forward strand.
AGAAAATTAGATGATTACTCTCTAAAAGTGCCCATTTCTCTCTAATGTCTTTCACAGCGGTGCAAGCAGCTTGCTCAGATGTATTGCCTGACACTGGGTGAGATGAAGACCTCTGTGATGGGTCACGGGGAAACCTCCAGAGACTCACATCTGGATGTGCAGGATGGATAAAGGAATGCAGCCCTGTGGGTCTGAGGACAGTTTCATGCTGTGGAAGCACCTCAAGCAAGAGGAAGTTTCCTTGAATTATGGAGAAGTTAGATAATGTGATTCAGAAGAAAGGAATTTAAAATATTTCAGAGATTCTGACTTTGTCTCAATGAATGTGGCAGGCTGGGTGAGGCAGGTAAATATATTTAGAGGTTTTTGTGTTTATAATTACCCCTTTTTCTGGTCTGAATGTGGGCACTTTTCTGAAATAGGGTTACAACTCCATCAGGTCAAGATTTAGTTTTGACTGTACAATAAGTTTTTACCTTGCATTGTCTTTTACGCTCTGTCTTTGAATTTTGGGCAGCTGAAGGTGTGAATCAGAAGTCTTACATCCTTGGTGGCCTTCAGGAGTGTCCTAGGAGGTCAGACAGTTTGTCTTCAGCTGCTGGTGATCAGTGGATGTTCAGTATAGAGGTAGGTTCCTCTGAAATGCTTCTGGAGATTCCTTCTGCAAGGCAGAGCTAAAACTGCTTAAACAGGAGGTTATGGAGGAGCTTTGTCCTTTTAGAGTGATCTCAGTGTCTAACCACACACACTGAGGTACGTTTAATGGCCCTCTGAGGGCAGGAATCACACATGGACATCCCTCCCATATGATAGTGTAGCCATTGCTCCATAAGGTTAGTCATAAAAAACATTGATGAAAGTTGACCCTACCAGCAAACCTGGCAGGTAAACTGAAGCTTACTTAAGCTGAAGTTGTAAATATCAAGCCGAGGAAGATGGGCAGTGCTTGGTGTGCAACCTGAGGCCAGCTGGGAGGCAGGAGAGGCTGTACTAGATCCAATGAGCACGGTGACCTTAGTCGAAGCCTTTTTGGAGTTGTATGTCATTCTGTTTTTCCCAGAGATGTGGTTGCCCTTTAGAGTTAAATGTTGTTAGTCCAAACACGTGCCTTTGCTTGGGTTCAGTAAATCTGTCCAAGTCGTCGTCTCTAAACCTGGCTGTGGTGACTCTTTGGAGAAGTCAACATGCTGGGACCTCCCAGCTAAAGAGCCTGTTGGCATTGCAGTGCTTGGGGACCTTGACACCGGCACCAGCACAAGAAGAGCAACAACCGTCACAGCGGTCACTGGTGGCCACCAACCACCATGGTGGTCCATGGCAAAAGACACTCAATGGTTATGGCATATCCCAGGTGCAGTTCATTCTGGGATCAAAGAATGAAGGGAATGTTTCAGCTTGGGATAATCTGACCTCAGGTAGATTTGCTTTGATTGCTTTAACAGATTTTATATATTTCGAGCAAAGATGAGATTTTGCCATAGGGAAAACACTTGTAGAATTTCCGATCAGTGTGACTCGCAAAGAAGCTTCTTCATTTAATCAAATGCTTGTCAAGCACGCTTCACACATCGCTCACAGCAATTAAAGGAGCCATTTTCTGCAGTGAGGAAGGCGTTTGGTGAGACATTATTTTAAATATAAAATATGACATGTTTTGTCAAGAGTATCTTTAAAATGACAGTCTTGTTTTATGCTCTGATTTTCTCTCTGTGACTGACTGGTTAGAACTGAAATCACTTTTAGGGCAATAATTTAGCATGTTTTTAATTAGTTTGTTGTTTGCCTCTGATATTTTGCTTAATAAAAAATAAAAAGGAGGATTTTTTTTCCTGCAGAAGGGCTACGTATCAAAATTCAGACACCACCACGGAAAGGTGCAGTACATTTATGACCTTGTGTGATTAGTGATCTCTGAATCTAATCTTAAGGTACTTTAATGGACTATAATTATCTACAGTGTATAGTTACTGCCTTTCCTGAGATTGATTTAAAATTGCCTCAGGAGGCAAGTGCTGTGTAATTATCTGATAAGAACCAAACTTGATACTCTGACTGGAAACTTTTGGAAACACAAAAATAAATATAGTTCAGGACAAAACTTACTGCTAGCCAGATTCAGAAATGAAATCTGCTCTTGCAGACGGTCTCTGCAGTGACAGATAAAGAAGAAAAGGGGAAAAGCTTACAAACATCCTCAAGATACCAGCCTCATTTAGCAAATTTAGTGGAAGGTGGGCTCGCCCTCTGCCACAGATGTTCTTACAGAATCATAAGCTGAGGAGAGCAAGGTGGAGGATAGACATATGTGAACTCTTCTTACCCAGATGTTAGACAATAGGTTTTACAACAAAATAAACAAAGTGCACTGGAGATTGTGCTTAAGGAAGTTACAGGGAGGAAGGCGGGTTTTGCGAACATTCAACAAGTTGTCCCCTAACTCTCTGGAAGTAAGCCCTGTACTAACACCAGAGCTTCCAGAAGGAGACAGCCCCAACCCTAATGTGACGTTCTTGTTGGAGTTGATGACAAAGCTAGGACCAGAGCTCCTCCAAATTCATCATGTTTTAGTATTCAACACATCGTGCTGGGAGTGCTGCTGAGTATAGGGTGTTCTAGGAAAATCAGAATTGAATCAGCAATTGACTGATTGCTTTCAGATATATGTTTTAAAAATCCAACTGTCCTTGCACTTTTCCTATAATTTCAACAGTCTCTTTGTTCTTTATGCCTATCACAACAGAGATTCCTTGAGAAATTTGCTGTCAGAGGCAGGCTGGGACAGTAGACTTTCTTTGCGTGTTGACTAAGGGTTTGGGAGTTTGTATCAAATTCATGGGATGTCATCTCAAGGAGTAATTGATTTATTTTTTTTTCTCTGAGGAGATACATAGATCCCATCTGTGCTGGGACGAGGAACAGTAGACTTCAGGGCGACGAGTTCTTGACTTGGGCTTTTTCCTTTCTTTTTGTTTGCTGTTAGCCTGGCTTGGTTAGGGCTGAAATGCTGTGTTTAGGAAAAAAGGAGTGTGCTGATGAGCTGCAGAATGGGCTTCATTCACCCCAAGCTGTGCCCAATTGTCCAAAATCCGTTGACAAGACTTTGTGCCAAAGGTACGGTGCCCAGGACAGGCATGCATTGTCTCCGAAGGCTTCAGGAGCTGCCAGCAGACCAGCTTGGGGCAGAAACCCTGTGCATGTCCAAGATTGTGGTTAAAGAGGAAGGATGAAAAAAGAGACCTTATGGAGACTGGAATGACAGAATTTTCTTTCAACCAAATGTCTGCTTTCTGTGAGAGCTCCTTTCCACTCCTTTTAGGTATCTGTGATTTATCTACTGGGTTATCTAAATAATAATTGTGCAATGAATAAAAACTAATCTATACGCAAATTATGGAATACAAGAAATCACTGTGTTTTCAGGTCCAGACCTGTGGACAGCCCAGCCCCAGTTTCCTGTCTGTGAGAGATCCCAGCACACTGATGCACTGAAGCATGATGCGATATTATCCTATGGCAAAAAGGAGGTTGTGGTTAAGCTGGATGCCATGTTGGTTATCTCCTGCAGCCTTCTAAAAGTGTGAGTGATAATTTCCTAACACAGAAGCTGTAACTTCGTAACAGTGTAACAGTGTAACTCCGGACCTTTTTATAAGGAATGAAGGTAAGTTGATCTGTGAAATGGAAGTCATTGGTTGCTTAAGGATCACTTGGCTGTGGCTAGATTGTAGTTGATGTAGACAGGAGGTGGTCCATGTGTACCTAATGCTTCAAAAAGGTAAATTTCTTAAAATGAAAGAAGTAAAACGATAAACAATTGAAAAGAAAATTTGAAAGAGTAAAATTTGAATTTTGTTTGGAGCTTGGGGGGCTTTCCCATCAAAATGCCACAATTCAGCAATTGGGGTGAGGAGGGGAAGAAAAGAAATGAACTACTTCTAGCTTACAGTTCACTCTAGTTCAGTGGGGAAGTGAAGAAAAAAGTTAGAAAGAAAGGAAAAACAAAGCACAAGGCAGAAAGGGACAAAAAAGGAAATTAGCTGGCAAAATGATGTAGGATCTAAAAATACTGAGAAAGAACCACACCTAGCAGAAGAATGTTCTTATTTGACTTTGGAAGAAGAAACCTCTGTAGTGTTACCATCCCGCTGGTAGATGAAGATGATAAAATCTCTAATAGTGATTCAGAAATGGCAACACGATTAAATATTTAAGAAGAACAACCCTTCACATCGAAGTCAATCTGTCTTATGAATATTTCCAGCTTGGTTAGCATGACATCAGTTGTGGTTCTAATATGGTATTTAATGCAGAATGAGAGGACGGGAATAGAATGAACACCAGAGAGCCTGGTTAACGGAAATAGGCTCTTGCCATGCAAGACTTGTTTAATCATGAAGAGATTACAAATTTACGTGGTAAAGGAAGTGCTGAGCTTGCTATACTTAGTCCAATAGACTTCTGTAAGGCATTTAGCCTACTTTAAAAGAAGTAGAATTAAAAAAGAATTAGTGATACCATATCAGGGAAGTTCATAGTAATTGGATTAAAACCTGACACAAATGAAGATGTAGTTACTGTTGAATAACCATCAGATTTATTTTTTTCTTTTTTCTTTTTTTTCCCCTAACTGAAACTAGGACTAGGAACAGGCAGGAGCTATTCAATATTTTTATCTAGAAGCAGTGTAAATTCATTGCAGATAAAGTGTAGAGATGGCAAAGAGCTGATGAAGTGGTAAATAATGAGGAGACCTGGGAACAATCTAGATAGCTTGACAAGTCAGCCCACTCAAAAGGAGTTTGTTTAAGTATCGTCAGAGTAAGGTCAGGCAAGGCTTATGTCTTTTTTTTTTCCCTTTTATGACAATTGTAGTAGCTGGGGAAAAAAGCGGATAGTTGTTCAGATGTTTAAGCCCTTCTTAAGCTCATACATATAGAACTAAGGAGTGAAAAGCAGACCTATAAGTTTTTTTCCTTCCAGATGAGTGAGTACCATAAAAGAAAAAAACACCACCAAAAAACCCCTCAACTACCCCCCAAAAAGCAGAAGTAGTATTCAAGGCTCCTCAGCAGTCCACATAAAAACTTAGGCTTTGCCATGATGATGAAATAGATGCCCCATGATGAGTGGGTGCAGTAGGACTGGGAGAGCTCAAAGGACTGGAGGGGTCTATGAGACCCCTGTGAAGAGCCTTGTAGCAGCAGTGATGCTCGGCGGCATCTCGCTTTGAGCGACCTGGTCTACTGGGAGGTGTCCCTGCCCATGGCAAGGGGATTGTAATTAGGTGATCTCTAAGGTCCCTTCCAACTCAAACTGTTCTATAATATCATGGTGATTCTGGGACCAGTTCATGAACTCCATGGTCCCCTCGTGAGTGCAGGATGCCCAGCCACAGCTGTCTGCTTGGACAAGTTGTCACCTCAGGGGTGACGCTGCTGTGTCACAAGGCTTGGCTGCTGGGGAAGTGGAGCAAAGAGAACTCTGACCTCACACTTTAGATCTGTTCTTAGCAGGGAAGCGAGCTTATTTCCCACCAACACATAATGTGGTTCTGTATGCCAGCCGAAGTCTTCACTGCAGTACAAATCTAAAGCAGAGTTGCTAGATATTTTGTTCTAGGTATACAATTTACTAGCTGCTTTGAAGAAAATGCCACTTTATATTTACAAACAGCTGGGGATCATGAGGCAGCTGTTCAAAGGAGCTGTATATATTTCTGGATGTAAACAAAATATTAAAATGCTCTCCAGAAATCTCTGTGCTCACACAAACATCTCATATTCTATACCGTTTTTATGTGTGAGTGTGCAGGTTGCTGCAGCCTGTTTCTGTCTGATACATTAGCTCTCCCTGTGTGACAGGCTCTCCAGATAAAGCAGTCTCTAGAGAGTGGACATGCAATTGCTGGTGGGCCGGAAGGCCTCTCCAAAGATGTTGTTACAGAAAAAAATTAAAATCTCCTTTTTCTTTCCTCTTACATGAGGAAGGTGAAAAAAATATCTCCTTAAACATGAACTTTCCTTGCTGACAAAAAGTTGGTAGATTTTCCTTGTGAAAGAATTAAGGAAAACCAAAAAAGGTAAATTGCACAACTTGGAAGGATGTGGTGGAAAAATACAACGCTGATAAACAGAAACCCATTCTGCTTCCTCATGCTGAGCACTGGCAGACTGAGGAAGACATGCTTACGTTCAACCTCTTACATATACTCACTTGCAGGCTTCAAATTCTCCCTGAGTCATGCAGACTTTCCTGCCTGCCTGCTCGGAGATTGTCATTGACTTGTGTGCCATTCCCACTCATTTTAAAAATACAGAGAAGAGGAGACTCTCTCAGAAGGTTAATTAGTCTCAAGGTTTCTAGATTGGGACTCATTTGCACTAAGTTATTTCATGTACAGTTGCCTAATGACAGCCTTTCTGAGGGCTTTCTGCGGGCTTGTCAAAGGACTGCATGGGAGACAAACAGAGCATGTCTTCTGAATACAGAATGAAAATTTGTCAAATCTGGTGAAAATTCTGACAAATGAGTCCACAGATGTGCCACAGAGGGAGGCACTGAGAGTTATCACTTGGTTCTAGAAGGTTTTCTCATGAAGAGCTGGGGAATTAGCCATGATTTGAGCAGCCTGGTCTAGTGGGATGTGTCCCTGTCCATGGCAGGAGGGTTGGAACTAAGTAATCTTTATGGTCCCTTCCAACGTTGGATTAAGAGATCTCTAAGGTCCCTTCCAGCCTAGGCCATTCTATGATTCTGTGATCCCTGAGGCTGTCCTGAGTCACACCATGGGAATTTTGGCCTTTCACCTCTGCAAGAATGAGTATGATTTTTAGGAGGAGTCAACTTTCTCAAAAAATGGTGGATTGTTTTAAATCCTTTCAGCTTCATTTGAGATCAGGTGAAGTTTGTAGGTGGATACTTCTGTATGCTGTTCCAGTGGTTCTGGTTCTGCTCATGTACCGAGATAGTGAAGAGGGATGAGAGCAGAACAGACTTAATTTAATGAAGGGGCTGAACCACTGGCACCGGCGTCTTGGCAGGTGGACTGGAGATCAGACTCAGAGGAGTAAATGGCAGATGTGGGAATCGTGGCACTGCATGGGGACCATGACACGGCCCAAGACGGGGCTTGTGAGAGGCACAGGACTTGAGCCTCTCTCGTTCAAAGGCCTTCATCACGCAGCTAGCAGGAGCCTCAACTTCCTCCCTCCCATGCCTGCCTTCACAGTAAGGCTGTGCCCATCTCTGATGGTTTGGATCTCCATATGGGCTCTTCTCCTGAAATGATTGGCGTGTATCTAGTGATGATATGTACTCGCCAGCTACACTAACTTACAACCTTGGTATTCTGAGTTTATATTGACTCAAATGCAGTATAAATTTGGGTTATATCCATACTATCAGAGGAAAATACATGACAAGATGCCAGAAAAAGACCCAAACAATCTGAGACCTATGAAAATCAGCAGTATGTGCTGAGAAAAATCAATAACTAATTTTGCCCAGAGAATCCCAAAGAGAATGCATGTTTTTTGAGACTTAGAATAACTTTTGCTTATTGATTCCTAAAATCTCCCAAACAAGGAGACATACAAGTAAAGGGATCCTGCTCCCTTGGAGTTCAGTGGGAGGAGGGTCAGGCTCAGAGCTGGCAGCAGTGGGATTTAGAAAGGTATACTCTGCCACTTAATGAAAGTGTTTAATTAGAGAACTTTGTCACAGCCTGTACGTGGCTTGAAGGCAGTTTTATCACACAGGCTAAACAATTGTCTCGAACCGTTAAAGCTGATTGGTATTTTTAGGTTTCAAAGGAGAGGAACACAGTGTACACCAATAATGAGAACGGGGCACAATTCAGGAAGTCGCCCTCATGGGGTCTCTTCGGGTCTTTGTCCCTTTGAGCAGGTACTTGTGGCTTCTTCAGGCAAGTGGCAACCTGACAAGCCAAAATTAAACTGGAATATTCATAGCTACATGTTTTGACTGCTTTTGAGCAATGACTGTGCAAAGCCAGAATGTTAATTTAGCTCAATATGACCATGCACATAACCATGCCTACTTTTAACCAGTTTAACTGTATGTTTACATTGGGTTTTTTGTATTTTCGTTATAAAAGTTTTTGGTTATGTTGGAGGATGGAGTACCTAGTGCAAATACAGTCTATGGTTCTTAGTGTCTTTCTTGAGAAAAACGAAAAAAGCATAAATTAAGAATCTACTTTTTAAACATGATTTTATCACATTTTAAGTGAAGAAAACCCTGTAATTTTGAATGTAATTTGCATGTAAGTTTAATACTTACATTTTGTATATTCTCCCTGATTCACACTGCTGGATATGAAATGGTGGGAGGGGCTGTCCACAAGTGAGAGTAAAAAACCTTGTATTGCTAAAATGCCAAAGGAAGAATCTTGTGTTATTTCTTAAGTTTGACATGCCAGTGTATCCAAATTACTGAAAATTCATGTGAGAATAAAGTGGCAAAGCCATTCTTCTCTGTTCTTATAAATATCATTGGTTTTGCATTCCAGTTATTCAGCTGCTCTTCCTAAATTAGTATGGTGCCCGATCTAATTTTATGACTGGGTGCTTCATATCATCATTATCCAGAACTCAAGCTCGTTTCAGTCGTCTCACAAGACTCATTTCCTTCTAGTGCAGCCCAAATTACCGTTGGCCTTCTTTACTGCGTTGCTGACACGTTGCTGACTCAGGATCAACTTAGTATCCACCAGGACCTTCAGGTCCTTCTTTGCCAAGCTTCCTTCCAGCTGGTCAGTTCTCAGCCTGTTCTGAGATTATTCCACCCCTAGGTCAGGACTTTGTACTTTCTTCTGTTGCAGTTATCGAATTTCAGGAGGTTCGTACTGGCCCGTTTTTCCACCCTGTTGAGATTCCTCTGAATGGTGGCCAGACCATTCAGCATATCAACATCTCTCCCTGGTCATAAATCATCAGTGAATTTGATGTGAGTGCACTCTACCTCATCAACCAGGTCATTTCATAAATGCGTTGAGCAATATTGTCACTGGTATTGATCTCTGAAGGATAGAAATTGAATTTCCAACTTGTCTTTCTTAAAGAAAATCTGTGGAGTTCTTCAGTGGCTGCTCCTCCTGACCGTAGTCACTGTCCTGTGGACAGCCACACCAGTTTCAAGACATCAGTGGCTTCTCAGATGTAAATGGTGAGTGAATTATGCCATGCCTTCTTAGTGATAACAAACAATTTCAGTCTCTTAGTGTGATTCAAGACAGGGTATAGAATTTTGTGAAATAAACTCAGGGGGCTTCCCTCTACACATGCATGACTTTTGGAGATAAAATTTTGCGCTTCAGTAGGGTTCTGCTCTTTTACGGGGCTGCTGCTTTGGGCAGAGTTTTGAATGAGCTCATGTAAATTTAATGAAATAAATTTTTCATTTTTTTCAAAGTTTCCCACTTGTAATGGAAACCTCATACTCTTGGAATTTAGGAAATAAGCCACAAAAGAACCCTTTTTCATGGAAATGCTCTAAATAGGTAAAAATGGTTATTCTGAAGTGGAAAAGAGACTCATTTATTGCAACTACTGTTACTACTGCTAAAAATTCTCTAAATTGGACATGACAACCTTCTAGCTGAAACCTTGCTTCTGACAAGGTGAGGGATGGTGTCCTAAGGTGCCGTGATGCCTCATGGCTGGGTGGTGTACAGACATCACAGGTTGGACTGCAGGCATTGCTCTGTGCTGGTTTTAATGATGCCAGTCCTCTCAGGATGCCCAGGTGACTTTGTTTTTTATAAATCATTATTTATCAGGGGTAAGCTACTCAGACTTAACAGTGAAAGCAGCCTACAAAAGTAGAGCAGTGTGGCAGAGTCACTGGCTGACAATTTTTCAGACTGTAAACCTCTATCAAGAAATCTTTGCACTTTGTTTCCTCATCTTATCAGTGAAAAAATTCTGAACTTTTTTTTTCCAGGGCTGTTGTAATTTTTCTAGCAGCTACAGACCTTGGGTTAAAATACTTCACAAGGATGAGGTAAATGAAAACTTCTTTTGCCTGTCTGGCTCAGGGTGTTGTAAATTAGAATATCCATAGTATTTAGATCTATTATGTCAAAATTGCTGCCATACATCTCCCAGTGCCTTAGTAACAACAATCAGATACTATATTTCTTTCTTCATAAAGCTGGACGTTTTCATCCTGTTGTGTTTTTTACATTTTAGTTTGTGTGATTAGACCAGGCTCTGATAATTTGAGAAGAAAGAAACTAGAGCTCCTGCTTTGCGTAACACCTGTCTTTATTTTAAAGCAGGCCTACAGCTTTAGTAAAACCTGTTTGCAGGGTGAGAAAGAGCCATATTTCATGGAGGCTGGGGGAAAGCAGGCACCTCCATGCCCTGTCTCATCCTGCCTGCTGCTGCTGAGTGGTGCCGGATTGATAATTGCTGCTCCCAGCACCTCCAAACTGTCTCTCAATGGCTGGGAATTTAAACAAGCAGCTCCCAAACGAGTGCAGCTTCTTCCCCAGTCTTTATGTGCTTGTTAGCTTTCTTCTTCCCCTTGTGTTTTATTGGGAATGCTGTATGTCATTCATTACATTAAATGCTTTGCCGTGTTAACTTTTTTCCAGTATATTTGGATATATGTGTATTTGAATATAACCTCTCACTGTGGTTCATGAGGACCTTAAATTATGAATACATTTATCTTAAAGTTTTAAGATTTGGGAATTTATTAATTTCCTCTTTTTTTTTTTTCTTCTTCGTGATGAGAGGACTCTCTTGTATATGGGTAATGATGCTTCCAGATCCTAGTTCTTCAGGGAACTGGATGAAGTTGGTTGTGATGCAGGAGAACGTGGCTGCCTGCAACAGAAACGTGCTTCGACAAGCAGCTGGAGGAGGTAGACTTACCCTGACCTTCCCGTGTGAGGAGGCAACAGGTAAGGTGCAGATGGTTTCCCCTTCTGGAGGTCTCCTCTGAACCAGTTTCCCCATGACAAGGTGTCAGTGGTGTCATTTGCACCTCCTGAAGTGCCAAGGCCATAGCAATGGGGGAGGGAGGGCTGGTTGAAATAAGGTTATGTTGGTTATAATGGAAAGCTCAAGGTGGGAGCTGGAAGTGAAAGAATGTAAGGTGGGCTCTCCTCAGTGCTCTTATACAGACAAGCTCTCCTTGCTCAGTGTAAGTAGATAAAGCATTCACGTTGCTCAGTGGGCTGAGGTCTAAAGTATTTAATCAAATTTCCCTATGTTTCTTCATGATATGCTGAAGGAAAGGGGCTGGGGAAACCAAAGAGTGCATATTAAATTCTTTCTGGCACCAGGAAAAAATAATCTTAGCTTTCTAAAATACGTGGGTGACATTTGGGGATATGTGTGTACTGACAGACTGCCCTAGGAACTAGAGGATGAATTTGAAAGAAGGCAGTTCAGTCCTGAGAGGTGCTGAGTGCTCCTGGCTACACAGTAAGGTCTCATATTCTCAAGGCATCCAGACACTGTGCTTCATCGTGTTACAATCCTCTGGCTTGGGCTAAAGTGTAAAGTCTGCTTTGCAAAAATGACCTCAAGAGCTTAACATTTTTCATATTTTTTCATAACATTCTTTAAAAACAAGATTATTTAGGTATCACAGGGGACAAAGGGGACAGGGGGAAGTTTTCTATCGACCCTTCTAGCTGCTTTCTGTCCCGTTTGAATTGTTGTTAATTTAAGAAAGTTTGACTGTGTTAATTTTCAGTCTACTTAGACTTTTGAGGTCAAGACACCTCTTTCTGGTCCTAAGAGTAGACTTACAGCAGTTCAGAACTTATACAAGGCTCAGAATCCTGTCATGCCCATTAACGAGAGTGGCAACACGAAAATATTTTGGTTACATCCATTTTCCATTTACTGTTTTTGCAGACCAGAAAGTGTGGTGATGTCTAAAAACTAAACAGAGGGCAAGAGGTAGGTCTGTATTTTCAGTCATATTCATGTATCAGGCTACTAAAGCCACAGCTGCAGTCTAGGCAGTTGAGAATTATAAATAAAAGGCTGCTAACAGGATTGATAGGAATTCAACTTCTATATGTTAGTTAATTTATTTACAGACACTGCACTGAATTTGGGACAAGAGTTCAGGCCTCTGCTAAACATACTCACAGATACTTCTGTTCAGACTTTATTATTTTTCTGTTTTAATGGGCCAAAGTTTACTGCTGCTGTGGGATCTTGCCAGTAATTCAGGATATGGTTTTCAGTAGGGCATGGGGAACCTGAATTTCCCTGTTCTTCTACTGATCCTTGAAGCAGTGGAGGAAGCCAAAGGCGTTGTGTTTTTTTCCAGAATCTCCACTGTAAGAAAAGACTAATAAGCCAAAAAACCCCCAGACCATTTGTTTTTCCAGCCCTACAAAGTGCTCTGTAAGCACGTAATCACGTGTGTTGACAGAACTTTGTACAACATACAGTTAAACATTGTATGACTGCTGCCGCTTTTGAGATTCTATGGATATACTATACCTGGAATCTTACTTTTCAATACTCCCTGTGAGTATTTTGTACAACTTTTCAGCTGATCACATCAAGAAATTATTGTTTGTACTGATTCCTATGCCAACCTATGGAGACAGATCTGGCATATCTGTGTAGCAAGGCTCATTTGCATTTTTTCTAATGACATGGGCCATAAGGTGACCCCAGGCTGCAGCGCCCACCAACAGCCCAGAATCATAGAATCGTTAAGGTTGGAAAAGACCTCTAACATCATCAAGTCCAACCATCAACCCAAGACCACCCTGACCACTAAACCATGTCCCAAAATGCCACATCTATATGTTTTTTTGACACCTCCAGGGTGTTTTTTTGACACCACTTCCCTGGGCAACTTGGTCCAATGCTTCACCACTCTTTCAGTAATTTTTTTTTTCATATTATTCAATCTACCCAGGTTCCTTGTAGTCTTACTCTAGCTATCAAGCCCACTCAGAGATACTGCAGCATTTTTCCTTACTGTGGTTACAGCACTACAGTCTCACCACTGTTTTTTGGAGCATCTCCACCTTGAAGATTAATCTGGTAGTTTTGTCAGGGGGAGTGCTCCTTGCTTGTGGTGAACAGATATATTCTGTAAAACATCTGACAAATTAACTAATTCTGACAGACAACAAAAAAGTAATCAGGACTCATCTTTACTGTACAACACCTTTCCATGCTTTCCATCCGTAATGGGACAAAGCTGTGGGTTTTGCAGTGCCTGATTAGTGCTCCCTGCTTCCCAGTAATGACTCGGATAACTTTGATGGGCTGACCATTTCAGGGTGCTATATGCATGCTAGAAATTGAAAACTTTGGCTCTAGTTCTCCAAAGCTTGGTTTACATACAGCAGAGACTTCACGGTACCGTAACCCTTATTAGGTTTGCAGAAAGTAACGAGCAGTGCGAGGGAACGCAAAGGATGCGTGGTTTACTCCAGTGTGCTGTTGTTGGAGGTAGATGGAGCTGTTGACCAAGGAATCGTGCTGCACAGGCTGCCAAGCTCTTGCTGCCCGAGACAGACACCCGCAAACAATTGCAATAATTATGTCTCTCAGAACTCCTTTGAGATCAGCAAGTATTATTCTGGGTGGAGATGCTCCCAGAATTTAAAGTAGTGTTATTATGATTTTGCAGCTAGTAATGTGCAAGTTGTGTTTTTGGAGGGGCATAATCAACTTCATGCGCACCTCTAGGTATGTATGGGCTGATCATACCTTGGTGGGTACAATCCTGACTAGAAAATCTTCAGGGAACAGTCTCTCTCAACATATCGATGTGGAAATTTCAGGTTCCCGGACATACCTGGGAGGTGCAGAGATAAAATGAATTGTTACACTAAGGTAATGCTGCTTCTGAGGCACAGAGTGCCTTTCTGCTTCGTGTTAATCATATATTGTTTTATAAAAGCACATAGAAGGGCTCACCATGTTCCAGCTTCATTGCAGATGGTAAGGCTGCAATAAAAACCCATCCTTGGCCAGGAGCATTACAACTGAATATAGTTTTATGAATAGTGGGGAAAAGGAGGTGGCATTTTACATGTGAAGTCTGATATCCTCAGCAACAAGTTACACTCACTAGAATAAAATCTATGCCTTTACAAAGAGCTCAAAGGAGACCAAAGGTTGTACCCAATAAGCTGTGTGGGCAATGCGTACTGTTCCTGCTACATGGTTCGCAAATATTGCAAGAGCCTCAAGACTGTTGTAAGGAAGGACCTAGAAGGGTCCTTACATTTTCATATAATAATATCCCTTCTTTTTAAGTAAGTGCTATTTTTATGGCTGTGATATTGCTGAGCCCAAATGTTGGAGAATGTAAACGTGCCAAGCTCTCTTATTTGTCTTTAGATTCTCAGCATTTCAGGATTCACACAGGTTACGTTTCAGGTCTTTTCTCTACAGCTGTCAGGGTTAACAGTGCTATTTTTCTAAAAACCAAGACTGATCCATTCACACATTCGCAAGATTCCTGAAACTAAGGCTTTAAGGGTGAGCTGTCACTAAAGTGTGTGGCACGGCCAGTGCGGCTGATGAGGGACAAAGCTCACATCAGATTCCTGTGAGCTGAGTCAATATTAAGGGTATGTAGCTAAGGACTGTGGTTTTATTCCTGGGGATTTATTTTTTTTTGTCAAGTAAGTTGTCTGCGAGATAAATCTGAAACCTCAGAGATTTTTGTTTTCCTTTATCTAGCCCTCTTTTAGAATGTCTCAGATTTTTCAAAACCAGGTTAAAGGTATAACTGAGAAAAATCAAAGTCTTCATTTGTGAGACAAATGTCTCTAAACCAAAAATACTTGTACAGTCCTTCCTTCACCTTTCCTCATGTCCCTGATGTTCTTAGACTCATTTTTAAAGGTGCAGGGGAGAGGAAGCAAGGGAAATTCAACTTGAAATTTTTTTCAACGCTATGTGAATTTTTGATCAGTAACTTATAGGTACAATTTTAAGGTTGAAACCTCAAGACAAATCTGTAGTTTCTAACTAAATGCTTTTCTTGGTCACAGTGCTGTTTTTCCCTTGACACTAGAATTATACCTGTTGGGGTTTTTTTGTCTTCTCTTCAGTGTTTGTGTATGTTATCTCACTAAATACGATCTCAGAATTGTATCTACTGAAAAATATTATTATCAGGCAAGAGATTTATGGTCTCAGTATCCCATTTATGATGGATATGTAAACAAGAAGCAAAGAATAATGGAAAAATCTCACTTATACTTACACTGTCAGTGAAAAATCTATAGGCCAGATTTATGTGATATGAAGCAAATATTTATTCCAAGTTAAAGCCATTTTGATTGACTGCAGTTGAGCAGTATTCCTGGTTCAGTGTTGCACTTTGTTTTTCACTTTTTCTTCTTCCATGTATCTTCCTTTTTTTAAAAAAAAAAAAGTGTATTTTGTGGTGACTACTTCACAAGACCTAACTGTTTCATTGGTCTGAGCAGTCCTTTGGTTTTGTGAATGTCTAAATCAGATGGAGTTCAGCTGGCATAGCGTGGTCTTCCCTCCAGACTTGCAGAACTAGGAGACAGAAGAGAAAAGGTGATCAGAGCCCTTAACGCTCTTTGGAACATCCAAAAGGTTTGGTTAAGCCATGGGATCCTGTTTTCCTGTTTTGGGGTCTATGTCAGGAATAGTCCATACCTAGTGGGAAAATTGCTTTCTTAGCAAAACTTGGTTCCCATTATTCAACTCGGGTGTATGTACTGTAGGCCTAACTGACATCTACTTTTTCTTCTTCTTTTCTTGTAGTCCACATTTCAATGCATTTTCAAACTCTAATTAGGTTAGTGTTTAAGTTTGTTTTGGGATTTATAATAATAACAATCCTAAGATAACCTTCAGGGTTTTAGTTTTCTATATGAAATCAGCAAACCCACTGATAAACAGCTCAATCTGTTGGAGTCTTGAGGACATTTAAGAATTATTAGTATTGTATATCCTCTTGATGGAGGACCAGCGCAAAGCTTTTGCTTTGTCTAGAGACCTTAACTACGAGTTATATGGCCATTTGGCCTCACTACCCTTTGGGAAGAAGTTGATTTTGCTCTCCTGTTGTTTTAAATCCTAAGAGATATGATCATGGTCCAGGAGCACACAGTACAAACCCAGAACAGAAATGATTTTAGAATCATCATAAAATCCTAGAATGGTTTGGGTTGGGAGGAACCTCCAAGATCATCTAGTTCCAACACCCCTGCCATGGACAAGGACATGTCCCACTACCCAAGCTATTCATAGCCCCATCCAACCTGGCCTCAGCCACTTCCAGGGAGGACGCTGCCACAACTGATGTTACTCCCATTCAAGGGGACAAGCTATTTGTGCTGGGGCCAGCTCTGATAAGGTGTGGCCACCATAGCCTTGGACCAGACTGCTGTGACAAGGCTGGTGGGACAAAGCTGGGAGGAGTGATGAGGTTTTCTGCCTCTGCTAAAGGCTTGACTTCATCCCAGATCCTCACCCTTGGTCCTTGCCTGAGCTGCGCTGCAACTACTTCTGTGCAGGACCATGCACTGCCCAGATCTCAGTGTCATCCTTGCTGGGATTCGAGCTGGGAATTGCATCATCTGCTGAGACACTGGCTCAAGGCAACTGAAGATGCTAATGCATGACCCGCTCTTGACAGTGTCAGTCAATTTAGCTCAGATCTGGTATAGTATTTCCAGTGAATCATAGAACAGTTTTTGTTGGAAGACACCTTCAAGATCACTGCGTCCAACCTGTGTCCTAGCCCTATCAACACGAGTATTTCATGGTAAGAACTGCCTTGAGTCTCAATGAGGTCTGGAAAAATAGTAATGAATCTGTGTGTGATTTTAAGCAGCGTTAATTCTTCACAAGAGAAACATTTGGACTTGGATGTTGCCACCTTGATCCTGGGATTAGCAGTGAAAAAAACCCCAAGTTCTTATGTTGAGGCTTGACCCAAAGACGCAAGAAAACACAGTTCAGCAATAACTTAACAATAAGCATTTCAGAGAAGATTCAAGAGGATATCAGTGATTTATAAGAATACGCAGTTCTAATTTTTTTAAAGATCTGATGTGGAAAGTGGATTTTTAAAAGACTAATACTTTTCATTGACAGCCTACCTCAGGACAAAAAAAATCATTTAAACCAGTCACTTCATTAGAAGAACTGTAGAGG
Source organism: Apaloderma vittatum (assembly GCF_000703405.1). Lineage (NCBI taxonomy): Eukaryota > Metazoa > Chordata > Aves > Trogoniformes > Trogonidae > Apaloderma > Apaloderma vittatum. The sequence continues at coordinate 23,955 of NW_009701696.1, forward strand.
GGTACTTCCAAATTGTATTTCTACCGGAGCTTAACAAATGCTATTCATCATTCAAGTACCCCAGCTTGCAAAGCTTCCATTTCATGGAGAAATATACAATTAATACAACCTTAAAGATGTGTGCTATAAATCCTGATGAACCTTTAATAACAGTGTGAGTGCTATGGAATGGGTAGCTTTGGGCACATAGAAGAAAGTGGGCTGAAGACAAGACACACTGGAAGGAAAAAACTACCAAGGAAATTAAAGAGAGAAATATTCCTTCCTCTTCCCCCTCGTTCCCCTCTTATTCTCGTGCCTACATACGACCTTTCACGTCTGATTTATGTGTGGGCAAACATTGCCTCAATGACTTACTTTTAAAAGGATTTTAATGCTTGGGAAGTACTTAAACAGAGAACAGCTAGATTCATGACTGGCATAACTCTGCACAGCTCTGCTGAAATCAGTGGATTTGTAAAGACCTGAATACTTAGGAACCAGGTTTAAAATACGCAGCTACAGGGCTATGATGCTTTCCACCCAGCAAGTTTTCCTTGAGATAAGTCTCAGGCTAGAAGATAAAACACCTCTTCTCTTTCAGAAAGCAAAAGTGGTGAATGGGTAATAGTAGACCTGTCAGAGATGCTACATGTCTCTGAACAGCGTGGTTTAGGAAGATCTTTCTGAACACCAGTGTGGGAGACAACTCTGTGCAGGGAACAGCGGGTTTTATGGATATCTTCCTACCCTACCTTCTGTAGTATTTTGGCAGAGATTTATTTTCTGTTTGCAGAGCAGCTCCATAGCTGCTTCCTTGTCTATGGAGGCAGTTTCTGAAAGAGAGGATCTGGTCCTGAGGAGATGGAAACAAGTAGATGAATTGTAACAGGAGCTGGTGCACCAGAGTCTTTGCTCTACAAACATCCCCCCCACCACACCCCCCAAACTATTTTGCTGGAATCTTTGGAATAGCTCAGTGCATATGTGGGGAATCATACCTCTCTATTTTGCTGGAATCTTTTGAATAGCTCAGTGCATATGAGGGGAATCATACCTCTCAAAGAGGATGGTCAATCTCTTTCTAGGTGGTGATAGAGTTGGTGGTGAAGGTCCTTGCACTGATGTCTCCAAGGGGATCCAGTTAGACTCCCCAAACCTGCTTTATGGCCGCACGTGACCAGTACCACGAACACAGGATCCATTGCTACTACTTACCTTAAACTAGGCACAGAACACTCCCTACCTAGCTACATAAAAAAGGACTGGTCAGTCTGACCATTCACTCCGGACTCTGCAGGAACAGTTACCTTTAGTTATCCTGTGGCGCATCACAATCCTCCTCTTAGGAATTTAAAGAAGAGGGTTGACAGCTGCAGCCAGAAAAACAGGACAGTTCCATCTTCACCTTGAGGTCACAGCCACAGGGTGAGATGACTAAACTGAGAACTCGGCCCAAACTGTACAGCTAGAGAAAGAATCACTTCCATAACCCGAAGCTTTCCCTAATAGTAAAGGGAGAGGAAGTCTACTTGCTGTCATGCAGTAGACTCCAACCTCCCTGCTGGCTCTCAGCAGTGGAGCCAACTCAGAGGAGGGGTTAGATCTGGAGAAACTCACATATTCAGGGTCAGTTCAGGATCAAGCCAATGTACTTTCACGAGATTGTTTTGCATTAAGTGATACCACAGAGACCTTTGTACCAAAAAAAACCCACTACCCCAAACTCTTTTGAGAAACTTAAAATATAATTTGTGTGCCGAATACAAGCAGCATATGTTAGAAGGAAAACTCAATTATGCACCACCAGTAGCCCTTGTGTTGCTTATCAGCCCTTCCAAGATAGTTGGCTAACAGCGTCATTTGGGAATTTCAAGTAATACTCAGAATTCCTTTGAACACAGCGTTCCATTAGCCGCAAATTAATTGGATCTGTAGGTCAGTGAGAAGTGGATTACCACAGTTGAGGAAAGCAGCGAGCATACTGCTTATTTCTAGTACACTGGTAAACCTCTCCTGGAAACAATGTCATTGGAATATTTCATGCATAAGTTTTTAGTATGTCAATAGTAGCCTGTGCCTGCAGTTTCGATGAATGGATGTTTGGAACAATTCACAAATTGCTCTTTGTTGTCCCAGCCATCTATTGTAGATATTCTACTTTAGAGCGAGTAGACTGGCTTCCAGCTTTTTTTTTGATGGCACTTCAGGAGCCACATGTGTGCGTTTTAATAAAGGGGCTGAGCTCAGCATTGCAAAGATGAATTGAAAGAAAGAGGGGGGAGAATGAAGAGGTATGCTCTGGGAGGACAAGTAAGGCATAGCTAAAGCCCCTGAATTTGTACCCTGATTTTAAGCAAGAAATGATAGAATTGTTTAGTTTGGAAAAGACCTTTAAGATCGTTGAGTATGACCATTAACCTAGTGATGCCAGGTCGACTACTAAACCGTGTCCTGAGCAGGACATCTACACATCTAAATACCTCCAGAGATGGTGACTCCACCATTTCCCTGGGCAGGCTGTTTCAGGGCTTGACAACCATTTCTGTGAAGAAATTTCTCGTAATATCCAACCTAAACCCCTCATGGCAAAACTTGAGGCTGTTTTCTCTTATCCTATCATTTGGGGAAGAGACTGAGCCCCACCTTGCTACAACCTCCTTTCAGATAGTTGTACTGAGCGATAAGGTCTCCCCTCAGTCTCCTCTTCTCCAGGTTGAACAACCCCATTTGCCTCAGCCACTCCTCATACTTGTTCTATAGACCCTTCACCAGTCTTGTTGACCTTCTCTGGACATAATCCAACATCATGAGTTTGACCATCCTACTAATTAATCTTCCTAGATGGGAAATTAGGAATGTGGCCTCTAAGCAGCTGATTAGAGATATGTAGGACTGAGAAAATGCATTTTCCTTGCACTTTCTATTTTATTCCTCAGTCCTGGTTGATGCACTCATTTTAAGGGAAGGAACGCATGCAGCCTGAAAGCAGCATCAGTAATATTTGCACTGAAAAGCTCAAAGCCAGGATGAAGATAAGTGCGCTTTTCAGAGTGGGAACCAATTAAGGGCTGAAAGGTTGTGAAGGATGTTTCTCTGTAAAGAACTAATGCACAGTTAACAAGGCATCTTACTTCCTTATGTTTTCCTACTGACTCAGTGGTAAGGTTTAATTCAGCTGAGTGGTTCAGCTCGGAAATTTACAGGTTTGCAGAATTTCGTAGACTTCCACAGCACCCAGCAAGACATGGAGATGCTTGTCATTTCTATGAATTTGCCACTTCCCTGTTGATAGAGTGTGTGTAATCATCATTTTCCGATACGCAAAAATTAAGAACAGACACAGCCTAGTGCCTACACTCTGTGATAATTGATGCTGGTTTTATGGATTGTATTTTTTTTATTGGAGACTTTCTTGCTGAGCAAATTTGACAAATGAAAACACTTGCTGAGATTTTATTTCTATCACAATTTTCTATGTTTTCTTCCAGTAGCAATATCATATTTTTGTTTGTGAAGGGAAGAGCTATTGTTCATCCTCGTTATTTGCCTCTTAGAACTGAAGTAAAAATAACTGATATTGAGGACACATTCAAAGGGAAGCAGGTGGAAAACAGCAGCTCCTAAAAAAGAGATTAGAGAATATTTGCAGACTTTCTTGTGGAAAACTACTGAAAGTTATTCCAGAAGACAAACAGTGATATAACTTGTTGGGATATTTGAATGTTTTTATCTTGCTGGACATCTTAAAAAGTTAAAACACGCTTCTAAGAATCATGTTTATTTGCATCAATCTTGTAATGCAAAGTCCAGGTTTTCTGTTGTGAGGGAAACGCATAGCAGAAGGCATCTTTATTTTTTTCCTGGGCATATTAGGCAGATGAGGAGATGGGATGTATTGGTAAAAGTTGGGTGATGACCTGTATTTTCCAAACTCCCTCTCTTAGAAGATCAATCAGCCTCCAGCCCTTTTTCATACAACCCTTTAGGAACCAGATGACTCAGGTGCTGCCCTTGGGGATGGGTGAGCAGTACCAAAGGGAATGGGATTCATCTTGTCCAGGGGTACGTTTGTTAAGTGAAATAGCTGTGGCTTGTGGCTGAGGTCTTGAATCTGAGACACCTTTGTTCTGGCCTTGCTGGTTTTTGGCATCTGCTTGGGAGGCGTTGCAACCAAAAAGATCTCATTTATTCCTTCCACAAAAAATAGACTCATTAAATGTAATCATACATAGAATAAAGTGAGTTAAATGCAGTCACTGCATTTGCAAGGCGGCCGTTACTTGCAGTAATCACTTACCTAGCTGAGGCCCAGAAATATTAGTCATAAAGTAGCTTTCATTTGTGTAAACAGCATTTAGGCATCAAGCAAAACTAAGGTCCTGTGGTAATACAACTGCTTTTGGTATATCATAGCAATGTGAGGAGTAAAAATACATTTCAGAGACAGTGACTTATTTTCTTGTACGTTCTTTTAATGCTGACTTTTTTTTTTTTTTGAAGCCCAAGCTGTCTGCTGGAAAAAGTGATATTACGGGATCTTTCCTCTTTTATTATTATTTTTTCCTATTGTAAAAGTAACAGAAATGGAAATATCCATCGCTCTCTAATATTTCCATAAATTAAAAAGTTTATTTAGAATTTAGCTTTTGATTAGAAGATTTTAGTTTATTCTAACAGCTTTTATGGAAACTATGAAGATAAATTTTAAAAATATTGGTTCATTTTACTAGTATAACCCAAAATGTGTTGATATCTCAGATTTTAATGCAGTCAAGAAACAATTTCAATAGCAATTTCAGATACTCAAACTCCGAAACATGATTTAGGCTGTGCTGTGATTCAGTAGGACATGTTCAATTGTCACTCTCTAACACTCTGTGAAGAAAAGTGATTGATATCCTTTTAATGTTTCTTATTTTTTTTCTTAAAAATTAAATCGATTTATTGACATTCAGCGGGGCTTGAGGTCTTCCATTAGGTAAATCTGCAGCTATTCAGAATTTTCAGATGTAGCTACTCCTTTTTATTTAACCTTATTAAACAACCTCAAAGCCATGGGACCTGGCCTGGATCTCCTGAATTCCTTTTGCAAACCATGCATTAACCCATCTACAGGAAATGTGGAATTTTGTTAAATGCAATTGAAAGAAAAAGTATTTCCATATTTCTGCATTTTATGCTTTACTGTTTGAAATTCCATTCCTATATTATTGTCAGGATTTGTGCCTTTCCAGTGTTATAAAACAATTTAGGAAGAAAGTTTAATTAAAGAAAGAAGTTGGTGGGTAAGAGGAAAAAGGAAAGAAAGGAAGAGGACAGTTTTTCCGCACCGTTCATAAAATCATAATGCATAAGTCGTAGGGATTTTTTTTCTCTCCATGAACACTTTTCCAAAAGTCTTTCAAAATATTTATATTCTTCATTATATTTTTCATTTGTATCTTTGAACCTGTAGTCACATAACCAGATCAACTTTTTTTTCCCCCAGCAACCAGGTATTCTAAAATGGTTCTTGAATACGTAAGAGAACAAACTGGCAGGTTGAAGTCTCTACATTAATTCTGACTCAGTGTTTTAAGAAGCTGGAGGGTAGATAGCATAGCCTTCCACAGAGCTGCTGGGGATACGTTTCTCTGCTGAGAATTAGAGCCAAGGCTCTTTGGTCTGCATGCGTGTAAGGACGACAGAAGATGGCTGGATTGTTTTAACTTTTCTCAACTACCATGAGTGATGCTTTTTGCCATTTTATGTGTTGCTTTGTGTTCCTTGGAGATAACCTTCACTGAGATAACCTTCTCATGGTTGTTCCTTCCTTCTTCTGGGGGATTTCAGGCACTCAGGTGCTGCTTACCTGCAGGTCCCATTTTGGGTAATAGTCTAAAGCTGGATTAATTCTTCTTTTATTGCCATTACTTATAATGAAATAATTTACTATTTAAGCAAAACTACTTTTCAAAGTTGGTTGGGTTTGGGGGAATTTTTTCCTTTTTTTTTTGTTTAGGGTTTTTTTTCAGTAGACTTCTTTGAATTTTAAAGCACTTCATAAGAAGCAAAACAAAGACAATCTCATTAAGATCTGTGAAACTGGCACATATGGGGAGATTTAACACCTTTGGAAGCATTGCCTGCAATAGTGATGTGTATTAACCGATTGTCTCTTGCTGTGGTGTGAACAATGAGATGAGTCTGGAGTCATAGCAGGGAAGGATGTTAAAAGCTGTAGTGATATTTGTTGATAAATTTGCAAGAGTTACAAATTTGCAAGAGTTGGCTGTAGTGCTCCCCTCACCCATATGCTTCATTGCAAACTAACCTGCTGAGTGACTCTCCCATCCACCCCTCTATCAAAAAACCCCAAATCTGAGTGCTTGGTTTGCAAAACGCAATTAAATTTAGATTTTCTGTTATACTTTTCCAGGTTGCCATAATGTATAAACTTACATAGTACCAAATTTTCTACAAGCTATAAAGGTAGATCTCAGGTGAGAAAATTATCTTCTGCAGATTATCAAGGTTATTTCCAAACTTTGGGGAAAAAAAGAGTAAAAAAATCTCCAGCTCAGTGACTAATGCTTCTATTAGCCAAATACACAAAGCAAAGTGTGTCTTAAGTTGTGTGCTTTGCTGAAAATTCAAAAAGTGATGTCTCTCCTGAGGCCTGTATAATTCATATGGCACTTTAACCTGTGATTAATTACAAAGGAAGCAGAAGCTTTGCTCCTTCCCACTTGTGCTTTCATCAAACCTGAAAATCCTAAAGTAAATCTCTGCTAGGCAGTAAGAGACCCAAGTGACTTGCTGGGCTGATTAAAAATCAGCCATCCTGCCAAGTCTTGAAACAACATCGGGTGAAATGGAGATCTCTGGAACAGAAACATCTACCAGAGATCAATGCTGTGGAAAGTAACTTTTTTGGGGGTATTTTTGAGGGGAGAAATGACACTGAAAAAGCAAAAAGAAGGCTTCTGCCCAAGTGCAGAAGTGCTCAATGGGAGACCAGGTAGGACTTTTCAGTGAGGGGGCAGTGGTTTTTATTGAAGGTTGTGATGTGTTCTGGGGATGGAGGGAGGGGAATGGCAATAACACTGCTAAGGCACCATCTTGAGTTAATCCACTGCAGAATGAATCACACATTAGTGAGTTTTGCCATGCAAAAAAGTCTCTTAATGTGCGAAACTTTCTCGCTGAAGATGAATCATCTGTGAGCAGGGAGCTGCTCTCCCTAGCAGCCTGGAGGTAAATTTTCCATGGCAAAACTCAGCCATATTATTTGAAATATATTTCTCCATCAAGTAGTATTTAGCTATTTTTATGTTTATTTGTGGTCCAGATGTTCTCACAGAGTTTCAAGGTTATTAGAATACGGTGAGATGAAAGGATGGGGTAGGGAGGGGAAGAGCAAAATTTGATTCTAGGGTTTTGTTTGTTTGTTTTGAGCCACTTCTGTTCTTTGTCAACCTGTTTCAGCCAAACAGGGTGTCAGCCTTGCATGGTGGAATAGTTATCTGCAGATCAGGAAAGGTGGTTTTGCTGTGGCCGTAGCTCAAGAACAGAAGTGAATGGAAGCGAGAATGCAGCACTCATGTTGTAAATGGGCAGATCCCAATGTGTTGATGGAAAAGAAAAATATGGGAGTAGTTTGCCTGGCAGGTGGTGTATGCAGCTGAGTTCAACTTGGGCGAGCTGTGAAGAACAATCACGGATACCTCTGGGAGCCCCAGCTCCTCGAAGTACATCTCACCCAACATAGCTTTCCTTCACAAAGGATTAGGGTCACTGAGAGCACACAAAACAATTGTTTTTCCATTGCTTCCCCGTCCCTGGTTTCCTCCCCTCACAGATTCTAATGACTTCGTTACTCTCAGCAAGAGGCGGAAGCTATAAAGTTAGGGCTTTGGGATGTGTTTTCATTAGATCTTGGTGGCACTGCCCCAGGTGTCCCCTTTGCCCACAGACCTTTGGGCACAGCCAAGCACTTAACAGCGCAGTGCTCGCTCTGTTCAGCAATAGTCAGGGAGCTGAAAAAGGAGACGACAGAACTCTCATAACCAAAATAAATAATAAAAGTAAGCAAATGGTTCTGCATGTTCGTTTTGGGAGCTGCATGAGGAGATCAGCAGCTGGGGCTGAGCAGGGGAGAGGGAGAGTCATAATCAGTGTGCTCATTTTTTGGTCGACCCCAGATGCAGATCAAGAAATGCAAAGACTGTGCTGACTAGGAGATGAGAGCCTCCATTCTCATCCAGCAGAGAGTAAATTAAAAAGTAATTATGAAGAATAACAGTTTCTCTGAAAGAGTTCAATGACTTGCATATTTTTTCCATGGTTATTTTCTCTCTGTAGGTGAAACGGAATGGCTCAAGATTTGGTCTGGGAACATTTCATGCACCTTTGTCCCTCCAAGAGCCCTACCCTGCCCACAGGTCACAACCCTGCAGCTGACAAGCATAGACTGCTCTGGAAGTGGAGGTTTTCCAGGTGATGTGGCAGCACCAGGTGGTGGGAGCAGGTGAGAAAGGGAGGATGAGGAAACTCCAGAGGGTGGAATTCCTAGGCAAAAGAACTGAGAAGCAGCAAAGACTGCTTTTGATAATTTGTTTCTTCCATGGATTGAGGGAATTCAGTTTTGGAGAACGGATATGAGCAATATTTGTACATCTAAGTGAATAATGGACAAACCTGAAGAAGTTTCTCGGACTTGTCCTAGTATTTTCTGTGCCCAAAGCAGTCCTGATGTGGAATTACGAGTTCCTGTCAACGTAAGGGCAAACATGAGGTCAGTAAAGAAATCTTCATCTTTGGTCTCTGGTATTTTGACCAACCTCATTTTAAATCTAGATATCTTTCCGGCAGAATATATTCTCTGTCCTGCCTAGATAATAAAGGCCTTAGGTAATATTGATAGGCCTATAAAGAGGACGGATTTAAGGAGAAATTGCAGATTCTTGGCTGGTTAACTGGTTCTTGGTTTATATATCTGTTGCACCATACATTACAACATAGGCTGCTCTTCAGTATATCATGGGAATACAGAGAAAATATTAATAACTTGGCTCATCTACTTGAAAGCATCTAGAAAGCACTGTCTCAGTCCGTTTGTGTTCCTGGTTCCTCTTCTAAATTATTCTCAGCATAAACCGTGTGTTTACATTCAGATCAGAACTGTTCACAAGAGGCATGCAGCTGTGGAATGTGTTACGTACTGTAATTATAAAGATATATTTGTTCCTTTTTCCCTGCAAATAGATTCTTGTATTGATTTGTTCTTACTTCTGCACACCTATACTAAGGCAATGGGGATAAGGTTGATATTATGTGAAACGACTTTAATTGCTGTAACTCTGGAGGAGAAATACAGTCGTTGAAAGTCTCAGTTACAATTTTGCAACAATTTTTCCAAACAGACTTAGACTAATGATCCAAAACACTTTTCTTCTTAATTAAGACTACGGTTATAGATGGTTACTGGGATGCTTGGAAGGTTTTGGGAAAAAAAGAAAGCCTAGAAAGTTCAAGGAAAACAATGCAGTGTCGAGCACACATTTTTAAATCGAATGAAAGCTATAGCTTCCGTAAATTGTTTTGAGAAAATGTTATCCAGCAGATTCAAAGCCATCTAACAAGTGAAAACCTGGACAAAAGCTGGAGTTTTGTTTTTAATCCTACAAAAAAACCAGCCAACAAAGAGTCAAAAGACCAAAAAGAACCAACTCAGACCCCAGACCCCAAAAAGAGATCTTTGTGGAACTTTGTGACCCTCAGGCTTGGCTCTTGTTTTCAGCTCCTGTTTTCCTGGACATAAATGGAGGCAAAATCCAATAGAGTCAGCAGATGAGGCCAGGGAAGCCACCCCAAGGTGTGTGAGGAATGGCTACATGAGCAAGAGCTATTTGTAGGCTTTGAACCCTTTCTTTTTACCTCTGGCATCTCCTTTTGATATTAATGTCCTCAGAACTGCTCATAGCATGCTTTGGAGGTGCTCTTTGGAAAAGCAGTAAGGTATGTTAAGAATTCTTACTCCATTAGCTACTTTTAGTGAGTTGTGCTCTGTTTAGTTCTGTAATACGAGTTATTTCATATATCAAAATGACTGTGGCAATATGGATGTTGTTGCTACAAAGTTCTTTGTCGTTAATATAACCATCAGATTTCATTTTTTTTTTAAGAAGAGTTAGAATAAGGTTATTTAAAATGAAAATAAAATAGAGGGAAGGAAAAACAAAGCCTGTGTTGGACCTGACATATTGACCTCTGAAGATTTGAATCCTCTACAAACATCCTGCAGGGATATTGAGTGGGGAGAGCTGTACAGAAATGCTGACAGAGAATGTTGCATCAGATAAATAGATCAATTTTCTTGGCAGAATAACAACGTTTTTCCTCCTTTGATATGGGGCAAATGGAATTGCTGAGCTGTGTTCTCAGTTGAGATTAGATACATATTTTGAGCCCAAAGCTCCGCTCCATCAGAAGTTAATATTAACAAACCCCACAAAAGCCTCTCTGCTTTAAGAACTGCTACTACTGCTATTAATGTGTATGTGTCTGATAGTATAGCATGCGCAGCTCTTGCTTTTTATCCATGACGAAATGTATTCAGCTCTTTTAGTGAAATGCCTTGATTCACAGTGTTTGGTCTTCTGTGGTTTAGATGAGTGCAGCACGTTTCTTAAATGAGCATGCAAAGGTCCTCTTTCTTACACCCCCAAGTGGAACAAGTTGTGGTTCTGTCTCGTCTTAGCTGGGTGTTCGCCTTTTCCCTGTCTTAGGCTTTCTGGGACTTTTTTATTTTCTCTTTTTTCTTTTTTTCTTTTTTTTTTTCGATTACCATAGACACCTTTTGGCTCAGATGGTCTTGCCTTGCATGAAAATTAGATTTTAATTAATCTCTCACAAAAATTTCTGCCTTGTGTGGATGATGTCACGTTTCCATTATCTAACCCTTAATAACTGATTATAGCCTAATTGAATGTACTAGAGAAAAAACAACAGGATGTCAGGATATAAAGTTCATTAAGGAAAATCAATTTGCAAGGCTTTAAATTGCGTTAAGGGCTACCCTTTAAATCATCTAATGTATTTCTTCCTGGTTTGGGAAGGTAAATAGGCACATTTTTGAGAAATATGTGCAGGAGAAGTGGTAGATTTTGTGGGTAAATTAAATTGTAAATGACTGAAGATCAGACAACAATTCCATTATCAATGACAAGCTGCCAAGATACTCAAAGCAATACTTTGCCAAGTGCCTTGTATTTTCCATTTCTTTGTCATTTAAAAATAAATAAATCTTGCTCATAGGTTGGACCAAGATGTACCTCATTTTATTAAGAAAGCCTATAGAGAAGGGTTAATGAATACCAACTCTGTTACTTACTCTCCAGGATGGATCTGGCAGCCCCTTTACATGCCAGGACGGATGTTTTCATCTTTTTCAAGTCTATAAACAGTGGAAGCTGCTTATAGTCATATTCTTGGCATCTCCAGCAGCTGGATGCATTTCAATGAGTGTCTTTTTGTGGTATTAAGTCAGTGTGGTACCTTTGTGAATTGTTGAGTAAGAGCGGCCGGCGGGAGACAACTGCACCTTGCTAGTTAGCTCCTGACAGTTCTCTCAGGATGTGGTGACGTGCTGGTGACAGTCGATGTCTCATGAGAGCGATGGGTTTCTGTTGTGGGTCTCAGGGCTAGCTGCATCTGCTCATGGCTTCCTGGGTGCCCAAGGGAGACAATTCTGGAGCAATTCTGGGGAGGGAAGGTGAGGATGATAGTTGGACTCTGAGCATTGGACCTGTCTCTGCTGTCTGGCTTATATTGGTGTGATCTGACTGGTATTGGGATATCTTGTTCTTTGCATGACCTCTGAGCTTTAGTAGCAGGCAATGATGGTTTTGGTCTAAACCTGCAACAAAGCGATTGAAGACCACCATGATATTACATGAAATTTAATAGATTTCTAACATCACTAAATTAAACAAGATTCCTTTCTGAAAGAGGAGCTTTTCTTTCTACCACTCTTGTTGCTTCTTGGTACTGTTTTGGGCTGGATTTTGAAGACGTAGCATGAGTCGATTCATCTACGTCTCTTCTCTGGCCTTTGACATTCTTGCGTTCCCAGCACCTCAGTGGGAGACGAAGGCCTGGCTTCTGACTGGAACGAGGGCAGTGTGGCCTGGCAGCAAGCTCTGTGGCGTGACTTCAGCTGCTTATGTGATACATGAGAGCCTTTGATGGAAGGATGGGTCCCAACCATAAACGCAGTACCATGGGCATATTCCATACCTGCATTACTTTGTCTGGCATCTCGTTGCTTACCAGAGCTTGCCATGGCTTCCCAGGGAAGTGGTGGAGTCACAATGCCTGGAGATGTTAAAAAAAAATAAATGTGTAGACGTGGCACTTTGGGACATGGTTTAGTGGTCATGGTGGTGTTGGTTGGCTGTGGGACTTGATGATCTTAGAGGTCTTTCCCAACCGTAATGATTCTGTGGTCTTCCTGTGCGTCCATGGGGATGATGAGCCCAGACATCTCAGCATGCAAAAGCAGACCCACAGTCTCTTGCTTACAGCGATTTTCAGATGAGATTAATTAATTAGGACTTCAAAGGAAGAAGATGGCATGTTTAGCAGAAGTTTTAAGTCACATTTTGTCACCTTCCCAGAAGTCGTTTAAAGAGCGTAGAATTGGTACAGTATGTCTTTCTCTTTGAGATGGTTTATACAGAGTTTTTAATTACATCGGAGAGCTCTTAAATGTAATTTTGTATGATGGCATCTGGTACAAACTGGATGCTTCCCTTTGATCTCTCGTGGAAAAGAGGTTGACAGTAATCTTCAAATGAAGAGTAACATCAGCAGAAAAGCAGAGATGAAATTAACATATTGGAGCACGGCTTTGCTTGTAATCATCACCATATTAAGTATGGAGGGGAGTATTCTGAAAATCAAGTTTGCATTTTGAACTGCGTTAGTTGGGGATGAGTTACCCTCATTAGCTATTTTGTATTAAATTTGATAAGAAAACTGATGCTGACAAGCACTGGAAATGCTTTTTTTTAATCATATTAGATCACCTACTAAAAACCTTGTAATATTTTAATGGGTGTCTCACTCATAGTAAAAAAGAAAAAGGTGAACAAATTGGATGTAGAAAATAAAATGCAGTCTTCTCAGTCTTTTGCTCCTTGTAATGGTACCTGAATGAAAATCATGGTGCATCTGTGTTTTACTTTTCATTTGCAACCATATTTTTGCATATTTGATATGATTGAAAAAGTATGTTGCATATTTTGGCAATGAATTTGCATTTCCAGTACAAATTCTTGGCCTGTTTTCTTGTAAATTCTCTGTGAATGTAAAGCCCTCTAATTTATTTTCTATGACCTTAGAACATTCCCAGTGTCTTCCCTGGGTGTAAATAAGATGCATCAAAATATACAAGTACTCATTTTAAATACGCAGATGCTCGTTTTATGAGTTATCATCCCACAGATGAACTCATAGTGAATGATTTCAATTCTGAATACCTTCAAATTTGTTTGAATTTGTTTTACACAGGTACATATTTATTTGGCAATGCTAAAGAGGGTCAAGATACTTTTTATCATTCTTGATCTTATTGTGAAAATATCTAAATATTCCTATAAACATTCATTGAAATCTTTCCTCATTGAAGACTTTTATTCCTAGGGAGTATAACATCATGTTTTGTGTACCAAAAGCAGGTTAGTTTTATTCTTATGGTAATTTCTTAGGAGTCAGTAAAGTCTTTCTTTCACGAGACAAGTTCTAAATTTCTCATTTTCTTAAGCCAGGGACATCTCTGGAAAATAATCTTAGCAAAAAAAAATTATAATTGTGGTTGTACTGCTATTTGCAATTTGGAAATTTTGTTCTGCAGTGATTGTTTCTTGCTTAGCGTGACAAAAAGCTGGACAAACATGGAGCAAAGCTGCAGCAGAAAACTGGAGAAAAGTAATGTGAAATGAGTGGGAAACTGGATCTCTGTTAGATATGGGGTGGAGAGTGACACGTTAAGAAAATCCATTTTGTGTTTTCTGTTCAGGCTGAAAATCTACTGTAATTTAGGCAACGGGAAGCTTGTGTGCTTTTGCACTGGTAGTGCTGTGGTTGTGCTGCTGGTGGATGGCAGGGGGAGGGACAGGATCTGATAAATGAAATGTAACCGCCCGATGCATAATTCAGTCTTGCAAGGGTAGAAGTATCATAGCTAGACAAATTAATCTAGCTTAGGTTTATGACTATCTCAAGGCCTTCTCTCTCATTGTCAGTTCAGTCACAGGTATATATGTGATCATTATTTCACATGGAAAGTTCTTTCCCAATAGCTGTTGTTTGAAAGATGTTGTCATGCAGCAAAATCAGTTCAGCGAAGCACGCTTTCATTTTAGAGCATAACAGCAACTCTCGGTTAGAACCACTGTTTTTTTTTGCTTTGTTTTATTTTGTTTCTATTATTTGCGTATTATCATTTCAGAAAATAAATTTATACGTAAGCAGTCAGTGCCAGGAGCCTGAACTTTCATTTGTCGTTTTAGAACTTGGCACTGCTGTAGTGTGTTACCTCACTGATCCTGTCCGTAACCAGCTGGTCAAGAACAGCTCTGTAAAGCTGTCTCTACTCACAGATTGCAAAAGCTTAGTAAATGCATAAGGGAAAAGGAATATTATGGCACTCTGCAGAAGACTGAGGCATTAGACGAGAAGCTCAACATGAGCCGGCAGTGCGCTCATGCAGCCCAGAAGGCCAACTCTGTCCTGGGATGTATCAAGAGAAGCATGGTCAGCAGGTCAAGAGAGATGATCCTCTGCTCTTGTGAGCCCCCCCCTCGAATATTGCATCCAGTCTTGGTGCCCCCACCATAAGAGGGATGTGGATCTGTTGGAGCGTGTTCAGAGGAGGCCACAAGAATGATCCAGGGGCTGGAGCACCTCTGCTACGAGGACAGGCTGCGGGAGCTGGGATTGTTCAATCTTGAAAAGAGAAGACTTTGGGGGGACCTCATAGCTGCCTTCCAATACCTGAAGGGAACCTACAGGAAGGCTGGGGAGGGACTTTTTACAAGAGTGTCCACTGATAGGACAAGGGGAAATGGATTTAAGTTGAAGGAGAATAGATTTAGATTGGACTTTAGGAAGAAATTCTTCAGTACGAGGGCGGCAAGACTTTGGGATAAATTGCCCAGAGATGTTGTAGGCCATTCTGTGATTCTATGATTCTGTGAGTTTCGTCCCCATCCCACAAAGGTCAGAGACTCTCTAACCGTTGGTCTGCATGCTGTGATTTAAGCCACAAGAGGAGAAATAGTTAAAATGTGAGCAAACCGGGTTGGCAGTGGGAAGGAAGAGCAATTTTGCGATTGATGGTTGGGGATTTCATATCTGAAAACTTAATGTTTGACAGCTCATGTTATATTTTAGGAGGAGCATTGGAGAGCACGTGTCTGTGGATATTATCCCTCGGGCGATCTGGAAGGCCACGGATATTCTCTGCAGCGTGGCAACAGACTGAGCATCCACGCATCTCATTCAGGTATTGTTTACAAGCAGGGTCGTGGCTTTAACACCCAGGGACTGAAAATTGTTCTTTTGATTTAGTCTAGCCTTTATTCTGTGCTTTTTATCTAGTTCCTTCCCCATTAGAAAGGTTTGTGGCTTGTTTTTTTTTGGGAACAATAGGAAGTAGCAGATAAGAAAACTCGCTACAGCAGATACAACCACTCAGTTTCTGCCAGCTATACAAGCACACTTTCTTCCTCCCTAATATAATGGCTAAAAGAAATGTGAACAAATGTGTGTTTTCAGCTCCTGCACTGATATAATCTTAAACACACATCCAGAGCCAGGGACAACAGAGGAAGGAAAGGGAGTCTGTCTTGGTGGATAGCAAACAAATGGAAAAGGGAAAAATCCTGACATTACTTAGTGCCATGGCAAGGACGAGAAATAAGCAGGTTAGAATTCAGGGAAGAAAGATCTTTGGACTTGGTTAAACGTGATGCTGCTGTTTAAATTTCTGCTCAGGTAGTCCCTGAACTACAGACTGGCAAAAGGTGGGAGAGAGTGATGGAGAAAGGATCGCTCTCCTCTCTTTTCCTAATGCTCTTTCCCCAAATAGCTACTAATAAGCACATAATATTTGACTCCATAGATCTGTGTTCTGTCTCTGGATAGCAGTTTCTCATACTGGTAAGCAAGACCCCAGATGCAAGGCTGGGACAAGCATCTTGACATTTCAATAGTAGCATGGCAAGTTCTCAAAACTTCTTTTTTTTAAAAAAATTATCTATTTTTTCTTTTTTTTTTAAAAAAAAATGAATAAATCACTTTGCTCATCTTTCTACCATATCTGCTATAGGAAACAAGTGACTTTAAACAACTATCCTGTTCAGTAAGGGTGGGCCTGATATTATCTAAGTAGGGTTTGTGCTTCAAATCTGCAAAGGTTCATTTATATTTAATTTTACAGAGTTGCCAGCATAGTATATGCTCTGAGGGCACTGACAGCATGCATTGTTCAGCTTTCAGTTTTACTGGAGAATATCCCTTGAGAGTATGGACAGGATCCAGTTAAGATGTTTGAAAGGTTTAGGAGGACAAAGCAGCCCCATTTCTGGAGGGGTAGGTGATGATGAAGCATTTCTAAAGCCAATAGTTATTCTTCACAATACATTTCATGTTAATAATAAATGATTTTGTGGAGTTGGCATGATTTCCATCTGCTTTAATGCTATCTTTTACAAGTCCTTAAAAAGAGGCATTTTCAGAATAACAATAAGTTATTGTTTTTTGTTGGGGTTTTTTTTTAGAAGTGAAGAAGTTATTCAGTTTCTCACCCATAATATATATTTATTTGGAGGACTGAAACTTCCCCATAATCATATCAAACCTAAATTGCTCTTTGTATGGCTAGCAGGACTGAATCCATATTTCTAACGGTTTCATTTCTGAGGACTGGAAATCAGATTTTGTACTTTGTGCACTGAAATATTAATAAATATTGCAGATCAATTTTTAACTTTTCTTTGTTTCTCTGGATATGGTTCATAAAAATGTCTCTTACTGCAGTTACTAATATCCAAACTAGGTGAAGCAGCATTAAAACAGAGCACATAAACACAGTAGAAACATAAATAAATGAAAGAATTCTGGTAACAAGACCTGCCTGAAGAAATCTGTACAGACACAGTAATATATATTTCCTCCAAAATATCCTAAAGATCTTTTGCTCTAACTTCTGCACATTATAAAATATTCAGGGAATTATAGATTAAGTCCTGGAATACATTTAGATCATTATTTCCAGTGACAACAATGCAATTCTTTGAACAGCGTGTGTTTCTTATATCCAGAACAGCAGCAGAATAAATAAGGCAAATATTGCATTGGAAAAAAGCTACATTTCATGATTCACTTAGGATTTGGCAGAAAAATAGGCACGGGTAGATGCCTTCACAAAATGATTATGAGCTGTCTGGTGAAGAATCTGTCAGAATAATTGCAAACAATATTTTTTTCCCTGTAATTTAATGTAATGTTATGCAAGTGTACTAACAACAGAGACAGGCAAATGTTGACAAGCCACAAGCCTCAGGTAAGTGCCAATTTAAGGACAAAGTTTCTGCTTGCTACAGGGCTGACAGAAACCTTGAAGTGCACCTCTTCACCCTGAAGAGCTGATGGGTGTCCACATGGATTTGTGCATTATCCAGTTGGCGAGGAGGCTAGTCCTGGCAGATGTTGGGCCGCTTCTTCAAGTAGCTTCTCTCACCTACTGTTGACTCCTTGCTGGTGATGTGGCACTGCCAGTGAGGTTGGCTGCTCCTCAAAGCTCATGAAGCTTTAGCTATGGCAGCTCTAAGTTGGCTCTCTTTGACCTTTCCTTGCTTAAAGGTGTCCAGGCCAGTTGCATACACCTGCCAGTTGATTGTGCAAGTACCAGCGCATTCAGGCCTAACTACAGCACCCATAGGCAAGAGCAGCAGGAAGGCAAAAGGACCCTGAAGAGGTATAATCTCTGACACTGCTTGGACTTGTTGTTCTTGTCACATCAGAGATCTTGACATGGACAGAGCCCCTGGGGGAGGACAGGATTGTCCAAGTTTCTGGGAAAAGCAATGGTCTGACCTGTGGGAGGGATGCCCTGCTTGAGGAGGGATGATCTGCTGGCTCTCCAGCAAAATGAAGTGAGCCGATCATGTGCCATCCAGGAGGACAAATGCGAGATTAGCAAGGTCTTTGAGATCACGGTGCAGAAGCATGTACCAGCATCTTAGCAGAATTTCAGGGAAAGATGCACAACCCTCAACACAGCAATGGTCAGAAACTTCCAAGATGGCAGTGACTGGAAATCTGGCATTTCTCACAAATTATCAAATCCCCTTTTCTGACCATGTTTCTACAACTACAGGATACACACAGAGCCTACAGATATAGAAACAGGTGAGGAAGACGATGTCCGATCAGGGGAGGCATCAGAGTTGACTCAGCCTTAACTAAGAGTGTGTGTGAAGAAAGAAAAAGATGATGGTTACTCAAGGCTTTTTCCTGTGATGGATGCAGGCACCTATGAATGTGCCTGGAGAGGCAGAGGTGGTGGAACTTCAGGAGGTTGCTATGACTAGGAAAAGGCACCTGTCCTCAAGAAACAGGATTCAGTTTCACTTCAGTCCTTGAGAAGGTTATGCCATTTCCAAGAACATGCTTATGACTTATTCATTGTTTTCAAACTTAGATGCCTTAAAAATACATTGTTCAACAGTAAGATACTCTAGTGGTCATAGAGCTGAGAGGTCCTCATAGGAACGGAGCGTGTCTGGGCCAGTGCAGAAGTGACAAGCCAGAACATCACTGACCCTTCCTGTTGTCCAAAAGTTATTTATCAGCTATACAAGAGACAAATATGGAAGACTTGAAACTCCAGACTGGAAGCGGGCTTAGGTGTGCCATATTAGAACTTCATATCTGTTTTAAAATGACGAAGGACTAGGAAAACGTGAGGAAAATCCATTAAAATGGATACAGTACAGCTGACACACTTCATGCCTGTGTGCTTGGGTGTCATTAGGTATACGCTAATCATTAGGATTAAGGTTCATTAGATAGCACTAATGATGTTGTCTGTCTGTGGAGTCAGTGAGCTATGTGAACAAATGTCCTTTAGATTGCCCTCATGACTGGGGTAGAGCACTGAACCACTCTAAAAACCTGAATCTGCAACACTTGAGATCATTTGGACTGTTGGACCTAAGAGCACTTTTGGCCAACGCACCAAAGGTCTAAAGTACCAACGACTGCTTGAAATCAGTTGAGTCTCCCTGCCCAGAACAGAACAAATACAAAAAGTTAGATTCAATGGCAATCAAAAAACATTTACTGCAGATGCCCTGGAAATCCTGGAAGCCTTACCAGTTTATGTCTGGCCTACTTTGGAGATTAGTTTCATTTAGGTGATATTTGATTTCCCCTCTGTTGATGTGTTGTGGTGCTTGGTCTCTGCTTCTTGCAGAGATTAGCTTTATATAAACATGTTATCCATAACATAAATCAAAGTAGCTGGAAATAGTAATATAGTATGGTCATGTATATTCATGGTTGTTTGATGAAAGACATTAACATATTTCTAGATCCTCTGTCATTCCCTTCCATTTTTTTTTTCTTAAAAGAAAAAAGAGAGAGAAGGAAAATGTTCTAGTAAATTCATGTATTTATGAGAGTGAAATTGTCAAAACAGGTAGGACAATAACTCAGTTTTTCTCTCTAATTTGGTGATTTGTAAATTAATGAGACAGAATTTTTTTCTTGTTTCCATCAATCAGTGATGTAGCAGATTCTGCTTTTATAATTAAGTGCAATATTTTCCTTCTCCCCTTCCATATGGGGAATCTAAATGCTTTTGAAATGACCACCAGCACCATACTGACAAGTGAGAACACCTACACTGGTCTTGGTGAGCTTGCAGCAGCTCTGCATGTGTTGTCAGTGGTTTTTATTTTTTCCGACCATCACCTGCCAATATTGTTCATAGTGCGAGTTTATTATCCATTGCTTCAAGCTGAGAGACACCAGGATTACTGGTCAGTACACTTTAAAATAAGGGTAATTCTTCCTTTGTAATTCTTCTTCACAAAATCTGTCACTCTGACCAACTTGAAGAAGAAGGTGCCTAGAAGGCCCCAGGTCTCCCTCATCTCACTCATGAGCTGGCCCAGGGAAGCACCGTTCCTACAGCCATAAAGGTTACAAACAGGTTACTCAGTGCATGAGGCCTGGTGCATCTTGTGCAGTAGGATGCTTGGCTGTGCAAGGGTGAGGTCAGCACCTCCCAACAAGCTGGGTTTGCTGTTCTCACACAGAAGAATGAACGTCAGCTCATGTTCATGAGGGCATCTAAGGAGTCCTGCTGCTGAGAAGGTAAGTTTCAGTGGAGATGAACTGAAATTGTTGGTTTACTTATTGCTCAAGTTAAATGGCTGAGTCAACAAATCTCAACAGATCACCCTTCGGCAAAATAAAACTGTACTCCCTACTCCTTTAAATATTCTATGTTTCATTCAGATGACACTGGTTTTGGTTTTTTTTTTTCTGGTGCTTTTGCTCTCTCTGAGGTGGAGTGGATTGAAGATTAGAATTTTTTTGTTCCACATAACGTCTGAGATTTGGCACAAAAAGGGGAGAAATCGTTCATTTGTTTGTGATTGAAAAATCAGGGTTCTGAAACTTTCCCAAAGAGGAGAAAACTTGTAAAAAAAATAGAATCAGAAGCTTAGCAGTAATCATGAGATTGCAAAGCCTGGAGTGAACTGGTAGCTGGTGGCCAGGCTCTGAGGGGCTTTCAGCCCCTCTCTTTTACCATGTCCTCCCCAGCACAGGGCAGAAACTGGGACACTCAGAACATGGGCTTTTGAGTTCTGCTTCCACAGCCGAGCACCTTTGGACTCTGGGAAGGTGACAGGAGCTCTCCAGGTTTCTGCAAGCTTGAGAGGTGGGAGGGAAGCCCTGATTAGACCTGAGCTTCCTTCGTCAGGCTTTCATTACAGCGTTGTTGTTGTGAAAGATAAAGGAAATGAGACTACAATTGGAGGCTTAGATAACCATGACGAAAGGAAAAACTGACAATTACTCATTTGATCTAATAGTGTAATAATGTAAGAAGCTGAATTTAATACACAGTAAAACAATATGAAGCAGTGGAGACACTATAATTATGGAAATAACTTAATACATACATGTTTAATTAAAAACACCATTTATCTAAGAACATGCACTCTGTTTTGAATAGTAATTTAAAATCACTAAAGCTCTAGTTGAACAATGTAATTTTCATTTAATACTAATCTTGGACCTGCACGTTTAAAACATTCAGCACAGTGGAAATTAGCTATCAGTGAGTTGTATAATGGTTTGTATCCCAACCCATGAGAAAACAGGTGGGTTGTGGAAACCCAGCGCATAACTGTCCTTATTGCATAATGTTAAAGTTAGCACTTAAGAGAGTCTGACTTTTGAAATAATACTGTCAAGCCTGTTACTTGTAATCTCTATAGTTTGGAAAAAAAAAAACAACCAAAAAACCCCCAGAACACCCCAAATTTAATTCCAAGATGGGATTTCGAATTGTCAAATTCCTCTTTTCTTAGCACTTATTTTTAAAATTACATTTACTGTGAATAAAATCATAGTAAATAGGTCTAGCTAGATGTTTTGTGTTTCCTTTGATGTTTTATACTCTATAGAAAGTGAAAAAATAGTATTAAAATGAAAAATTGAAGCATTCCTCTAATGGTCTTCTATTTTCTTCTGGTTTCTGTTGTTATTTGTTGAGGTTTTTTATTTGTTTGGTTAGTTTTTGTATGGGGTTTTCCCCTTAATAAAACATACTGAAAAAACAGATGCATTTTATCAAATGCCTCCCAAACCAATGGCCAAATGAAACTTGTCCCTGCAAACTCAGGTAATACAAGAAATGGAAAATTATGACTTCAGAATGCGACAGGCTATGAAGGGAAGCTGTATCGTGGAATGATGTTTTTTCAAGGCATTTCTGATTAGTTCTAGTAACAGCTTGGTGCCTAACCATTTAATTACATCACTGCGTTAATTCTTTTCCTACTTCTGTGGATATTTTTTCTCTTTGTTTTTTAGCAAGGATTAGAAAAAGGCTTAGAGAATTAAAATCTTTATTTCAGTCTTTATAAAAGCTGCTAGAATGTGCTGTTTTCCCCTAGGTCATCAAGCTTGACCTCAGATTTTTTACTGGAAAACTTAATCTGTTTATTGAAAAGAATAAGACATTTCACTGACTTTTCTTTTATTGGAATTTCCACATTTCCCCTCTCATTGTCTCAGACAGACATTGAAGCTGCTTCCCCTATAGCTGTAAATGCTATTTGAAAATGCTGCTTTCTGATACTTAGTTTTTAGCTATCCCTGGTCACTGAGATGCTATGTACCTTCCAGAGGTGTGTTCAGGGCGGTGGCATCTGCTGTTCATCTTTCACCTTGGCCCATCCTTGTGCTTAGCGTGGGAATTTCAGCTTAAATTTATGGTACCAAATTATGTTTAGATCATGAAAAATAGAAGACAGACAGAAATATAGGTGGCAGTAGTGATCCTGGGGAAGGAGTATTCCACAGGGTCAGACTAAGCAGTGAGAAATAATTTTCTGTGTGTGTAAGCTCTTGTTGAGCTGTCAAAGCAGGAGTTCCTAGCGTGCTGTGTTGTGGGGTAGCAAAGCCAACAGATAGAGGGAAAAGAGAAGGCTCTGGGGAGACTGTACCTGAAGGAGGTTACAGAAAAGCTGGAGAGAGACTCTTTACAAGGGTGTGTAGTGACAGGATGAGGGGCAATGATTTTAAACTAGAGCAGGGTAGTTTTAGATTAGACATTAGGAAGAAGTTCTTCTCTGTGAGGGGTGAGACACTGGCACAGGTTGCCCGGAGATGCTGTAGAAGCCGCCTCCCTGGAAGTGTCCAAGGCCAGGGTGGACGAGGCTTCGAGCAACCTGGTCTGGTGGGAGGTGTCCTGCCCATGGCAGGGGGTTGGAACGAGATGAGCTTTAAAGTCTCTTCCAACTCAAACCATTCTAGGATTCTGTGGAAAGTCCCTAACTTCTGTCTGTGCCTATGAGCATCCTAGGGTAGGGTTGGAGCCTGGCCTGAGCTCTTTGGGAAGCTGATGTGCAAGAAGACTGATGTACTGTGGTAGCAACTACTTCCGATGCTTTACTCTGTCTTGGACTAGGTGATCCCTTCAAGGACTGTCTCCTAGATTTCTAGGAGATAGCATTATTTTCCTCAAATTGGGACATAACAAAGGTATTTTGGAGCAGGGTGTCACTCATGTGATTTATTAAGGAAAAACAGAGTCTTAGCCAGCAGTGGTGGTAAAATGCACATGAATTGCTATAATTCAGACTTCTTATTTGCATGAAAATTGGTTTATTCTGAGAAAGATTCTGCATGAAACAGACATGTGAGCTTTAATAATCTGTATTTTAATTGATCTCAGGCATCCAGGGGCCCTCTTGCACTGTACAGATTGTTTTTTGTCCTCTGCTGTACCATGAAAAGGAAGTGCATGGAAGCTGCAGACTTTCCTGTTGGATGCTACAAAGACCTCAGGTAAGTTGCTTACATTTAAAGCTGATCACTGGCTTTCTATGAGAAAATGCCGACTTGTTTCGAAGTATAAGAAGGAGCTATTTTTGATGGATTTCCTGTTCTAGTGTTCAGGTTTGTTTGATTTGTGGCCACTGCTCCAAATTCTTTCAAAATGTAAAACTAATACTCAGTGGAAAGTTTAAAGTAAACTAAACTGGAATATCAACAAAATTCTTTAAGCTTGTTGAAATAAAATATTTCAGGAGCTCCAACCCAGCTTGCTGGCATTGCACGCTGTAACCTCATCCAGGTCGTTGATGAATAGAGTGAATAGTGCTGGTCACAGTACTGACCCCTGAGGGACTCCTCTAGATACAGGCCTCCAACTAGACCCTGTCTCAGAACTCTGACTTCAGAGTTCAGAACTCCGAACTCTGACTTCTTTCTTTCAACCAGTTCACAATCCACCTCACTACCCGATCATCCAGACCACACTTGAGTTTAGCTAGGAGGATGCTGCAGGAGATGGTGTCAAATGCTTTACTGAAATCCAGATAAGCCACATCCACTGCACTGCCATCATCTGTCCATCTGGTTATGTCCTCATAAAAGGCTATCAGGTTGGTCAGATATGACTTTCCCTTTGTAAAACCATTCTAACTCCTCCTAATGACACTTTTATCCTTGATATGCCCAGAGACAGTGCCGATGATAAGTTGTTCCATCACTTTTCCAGGGATGGAGGTGAGGCTGACTGACCTGTAGTTACCCAGGTCCTCCTTCTTGCCCTTTTTGAAGACTGGAGTGACGTTTGCTCTTCTCCAGTCCTCAGTCACCTCTCCTATTGCTCACAACTTACCAAAGATGATGGAGAGTGGCCTAGCAGTGACTTCTGCCAGCTCACTCAGCACCCGCGGGTGCATCCCGTCAGGGCCATGGATTTATGGGTGTTCACATTGCCCAACTGATCCCTAACCCAGTCCTCATCGACCAAGGCAAACTCCTCTTTATCCTGACTTCCTCTGGGGCCTCAGGGCTCTGGGGCTCCTGAGGACAAGACATTTAGTAAATCTGCCTTCTCTGTATCCTCAGTCACCAGGGCACCCACCTCATTCAGCAGTGGGTCTACATTGCCTCTAGTGTTAGTTTTTGTCTGCAGTGTATTTGAAGAAGCCTTTTCTGTTGTCCTTGTCCTCCCTTGCAAGGTTTAATTCCAAAGAGGCCTTAGCTTTCCTCGTTGCCTCCCTACATCCTCTGGCCACAGTCTTATATTCCACCCAAGTGTCCAGCCAGCCTCTCATTCCACGATCTATAGACTCTCTTCTTCCACT
>NW_009701697.1:0-22580 GCF_000703405.1 Apaloderma vittatum
CCGAGACGAGCCCCCGGCAGGGCCCAGCTTGCCCAGTAAGAAAGACATTAGCCTGGTCAGCCCTGCACACCTTGGAGGTGTGCAAGTCCACGTGACACATTTACCTTCTTAATCTTTCTGTCAAAGCTGCACGGGTCCTGCGGCCCCAAACAGCCTCTGGCAGGAACGTGACGGGGAACGTGAGATTTTGAGAAGCGCCAAAGCTCGAGGAACCACTGCTGAGGAAACTTCTCCTGGCAGTGCTGCCAGGTGGACAGTCCATCTTTATCAAAAATTGCAACCCCCACATTTCATTGTATGAAGGAGAGGAATAGCACAGAGGACGTTTGTGTTCATTGGGACTCAGTTAACGAAAATATTCTTTTTGATACCAGTGTTCACCAGGCTGCCCAGGGAGGTGGTGGAGTCGCCATCCCTGGAGGTGTTTAAAGAACGAATAGATGTGGCGCTTGAGGATATGGTGTAGTGGTTAGAGAAATGCTGGGAAAAAGGTTGGACTTGATGACCCTGGAGGTCCTTTCCAACCATAAGGATTCTGTGATTCTGTGAGCCCTGCATGCTCTACTTTACAGCACAGTAAGAAGGACGACTTTGTTCTGGAGTGTTTACAATTTGAAGGACGTAAACAAACAAGAGGGTGACAGAGAGATTACTTCAGCTCTTGTTACTTTCACTCCAAGGGAGCAAAGACAGAAAAGACTGATACTTAAAATTAAAAAAAAAACCCACAAGTCTCATGAAAATAAGTGAGAAGAGAAATGCCAGAAGCAAGAAAAGGAGCCCAATGTTATCAAACACTATGAGTGAGTTTAGACTTTCATCTTTCTTGAAGGCTTTCATTTCACTTTCATTTCATTATAGTAATGATTGTGGAATAATGCTTGAAGCATTTGAGTACAGGATTTCAGGGTATAGCCCCTGAATAAGCTTGCTTAAATGTAATAATTTGAGTAAAATTTATGACTGCTGAGCCTAGTTAATGATTTTTAGACAGCTGAGGTGGAACGCTGAAAGAACAAGCTGGGATACTGAAAAGAGATGTAGGGGAAGGATATCCATATTAGAGAATGTAAGTAGTGTGGGATGTTTCCTTCCAGAGCAGTGGAACAGACGGAAATTTGCTTCCTGTGGGCATTGCCCTGCTCTGGAGTTCCCCATTGCCCCTTCAATAGCCCTGCCTGCTTATGTGGTGCAACACACTGGCTTGTTGGGCATTTGGCTTATTCCCTCCTGGGCTTGAAAAAACCCTAAAAACCCTAGCGTTTTCTTAACCTTGGAGGAAGGGCACAAACTTGGGTTCATCCGTCTGCTGCTCCTTTTGTGGCTACTTGGTATCTTTAAGACCATAGACAGGGAAGAGGGGGAGCAGAGGATGATACAGGGGAAACGGTGAGATGGTTACAGCTCGGTCGAGTGCAATTATAGCCCTTGCTTCCTTAAGAAACTAAAATAAAGCTGTAAAGAATATTTACAATGCAGCATCTAGTACCATTCTGTAACTGCCTTCTTGTTAGAAACACAAGCGGCACTTCTGTAAAGTGTGGATGTGTAATGAAGTGTTTAGTAAAGGAATAGGTCATTTGGTGTTGTAGGACACATTTCCTGCAGCAAAGCTACTTTAAAATCTTAAGAAAGTTCTCAACACAAAGCATTGAAAAGGACCTTTTTTATTGAAAAAAAAAAAAAAAAAGGTGTGTTCTAAACAAGTGTCCAGGTCGGTGCTGGTAGTCAAAGCAATTACATTCTGATGCACTAAATTCTGTAAAAATAAAAAATGGAGTTCTGTGATAGAGGGATTCCACACATTTTTATTGTTGGTGATTTAGTTAGAAACACAGCAGCCATAATGGGATTCCAACAAGAGATAGAACAGTTGTAGGGAGGAAGCAGCTGGGGCACTGTTTCAACCTGCTGGCAATTTCTTCTTCACAAAGCTCTCGCTTCTCGGGATAGCAAATCCATTCGACCTGACTTTCTGAGAATTCAGCTTAGATCCCTTTGGCTATGAAATTATTGGCAGGTTTTGAATTTGTTTGGCATTCAAAGTTTTCTACAAGCAGGGTAGAGCATTTTAAGATAAAAAATAGTACAAGAGTGTTCTCCCAAAGAAAAAAGTCGAAGTAGTTTAGGATAGCAATCACAAGCACCTACAATTTATCCTCGATGTACCATAATGAATTTGAACAGAGAAGGGGAAGGTTAACAATAAATCACGTCTGCTTTCTTTGTCTCTCAGGTGAAGACTAGAGGTCTGGAAATAAGAGTTGTTCCCATATAGTTCATTGCATGTACCTGGAAATTCATATTCAGGCAAAAATCTAAGAGACACTCTTTGCTAGATCCATACCTGGCGTAAGAAATACAGTGGGCACTGCTGCTTGTTGGAGGAGGCAGCTCAGCCCTGAGCGTCCAGTATTTCTTTGCCGTGACTGCTCCACCCAGAACACCACCCTCGTTACGTAAATTCTTTGTTTTAAAACTTCAGCTGTTGCTCATTTTCTTTATGGGGCTATATGGCACCTCCCAGGATCGCTGCGTTTCACTTTGGGGCTCCGTTTGCCAGCAGCTCTGAGCTCGACTAACCTTGTTATCTTGAGGTAGCATTGTGTCTGGCTTCCTGAGTCCCAGAGTATTTGGTGAATTATGTAACCTGAATGACTGTATTATTCTCATTAGATCCTTTCTTTTACAACAGACATATATATTTAGGTCAGTTCTATAGCACCTCAAGTGTTTATTTGATACACAAATCTAACGTGAAGTGCTGTTCATTGCCAGGAGTTAATACCTGCAATGCGGTGAACTCAAGTAAAACTCCTTGCAACCGTAACTTGGAAAATAGTAAAGGTTGATGGAACACAGAGTTTAAAGAAAAAGTGCTAATAACATGTAGGTGGCAGAGCTGGGCGACAAACCTCGCTGTAAATCTGAATTAAAAGCTCCCTTGAAACTGTAGCATTTCACTTTGCTGCGGCTCAGGGACACAGCAGTGGTGCGGAAGGCAGTTTGTCTCGTTCTGTTTGAGATGCCCTTTGAGCCTTTGTCTGTTCTCACTCTCTTGGAAACGTACTAGCCTGGCTAATACACAGAGCTCGGAGTATTAAACTCACTAGGATAGTAGGGGAGTAAAATGTCAGTAAAGAAATCAGGCCTTTCAGGAGAGCTGTCAAAACCCTAGAGTTCACGTTAGAAAAACGTGATGCCGGCTTTTGCAAAACCTGGAGCCTGCCAGGAGCAGCCTGATGGTGCATAAACTGATCATTTCAAAAAATGGTTTCAATCGTACGTGTGGTGTACACAGAGAAAATAGATATTGCAGCATGTAAAGAAGGGGCTCCAAGTTTTGTGTTTGAAGTCACCTAAAATAATACCACCTGACACTTTCATTCCAGACTTGCCTTCTCAACAGTTCTGCCAAACTTCAGCCACGTGGGTTTATAGGTTTTTTGTATTGCTTGTCTTAACCCAAAGATGAGGCTTATGTTTGCGTGTATTTTCACATTTCAGTAGAAAGGTTTAGTCATTTTTTTAAAAGGGATTAAAGGGAGCACAGAATACCAGCTTCCTGAAAATCAGCAACAGGAAAATCATCAATATTTTTAGCAGCATCTGATATGGACTTAATTTAAGCAGAAAATATAACATGAAGTGTTAATCATGGTTACTCAGTAAGTTAACCACATGCTAATAATGAGGAGAGCGATGTCCATAAGCAGGGAACTCTGACAAAAGAAAGGTTATTGGTGAGAGCGAACAAAGTGTTGTACGTAATATAAAGACTCCAGTTCTAACCCTCTTGTGCTACAGCTTTGTTGAGTACATTAGATTCATTAGGTGATAAGGTAAGGGCTATCTTTATGTCGTTTATGTAATCACTTAGCAGGAGTGATCCTGACTGACCCACTAGTGCTTCTGATTTATTAAGCCTTGCTTCTTCATGTTGTATTTTCTGGAGGCCACAGTCACAATTTTGGCACGATTCCACTTCCATTAAGATGGGTGGCAAAAGGGCAGGCCTTGAAACCATGGGAGTGGTTTGGAATGTGCAAGTATATACCCTCCCAGGTATTCCAAGTTTAGAACATAGAATTTCTTCTTTGTTATCAGATTTACAGTGCTTTCCACTGTAGCTGAATGTAGGTATTAGTGTTCTTTCATTGAGTTTTGAGGCTTGAGAGAAACTTATTCCATTTTCTCTGCTATTCTTTAAACCTATCTGTCAAAACAATTCCTAAGATCTGATTCAGCAAGCAGTTTAGTTGAATATAGTCTTGAGATAGCATGAACTAGAAAACCTATAAAATTATTTCTTCTTGACTGAGGAGTATCAGTCCAATAGCTACTTTAAAATTTCTGTAGGGATATTAATGATTTCAGGACAAAAATACTTATTTTCACTTTTAATTATTACCTTATCACTGCTGTCCACCAAGCTGGAGCATGCTTGGGAAACAGTTCAGCATCGGGTTTTCCATAAGCTTGCAAAAATGCTCATTGAATGCTATTACCAATCATCAGAAGGATCTTTCCACAAATCTGGAGAACTGAAAATACTGCATTTGTTTTCTATTAATGTTAGACAAGCTTGAGAGTTATTTTCTATCCAAATAAAAAATGGTGATAAAAGGAAGTTTCAGAACAGCGCTGTGGACACTTAGGCAATGTGAAAAGTTAGCGGCCAGACTTTGATAAGTGACAATAACTTGTGAATAAACCAAGTTTCTTTTCACTTGCTCAGGCAGTTTTGTGTTTTCCAGTTGCGGGGATGAGGTTTCAGCCCCTGGTGCAACAATAGCCCATACGGTGTCCCCAACAACGTAGAATCAAACTGTCAAAGTGAGTTTATTTAGTTAAAATTAATCAAGCAGTATTAATACCTAAATATTCTGCAATAGGATCTCTTTCAAGGGAACAGTAGTGATGTTGAAACTACTTTTATGGGACTGCAACCCAATAAGAGAGTGTCTTTCAGTTGTGCATTTTCTCACCAAGCAAAGGCAAAGGAGGTGAGGAGGAGCTGTCACTCTTGTTACTAAAGTCCTATTGCTTCGGCGCTCATTCCGCACGACCTAATGCTCCGCTATGAGCAGTCTTTTGGTTTACATACTTAGAGCAGCTTTTTTTTTTAAAAATAATATTTTTTTAAAAATAAAATTTACTATGGAGATATAAAATGACAATAACGACAGTAATTTTTGGTTTGAGTCTGCGGACAGGAAACAGATAAACCCCTTAACTGTGTGTTTAAAAGATCAGCCACTAGATGACGCCTTGATTCTGTTAATTTTTTCTTTCCCCCCGACTGATTCCCTGACCTGAAACCCTGAAACTGTATCTTCAGTAAATCTGCCTGGCAGAGACTGCTTTTCACATACTTTGAAAGGATCATTTTGAAGGCCTCCTACTGAAGTAAATAAAATTATTTCAATTTTCACTACTGCTTTTAACTCCAAGCTGCTTTGAGGGCGATTGGTTTTTCAGGGGGGACAACACACGCCATATTCCTATTAAGTATGTAAGAAAGCTCACCTGTCTGATGCTTTAGAGAGGACAGGCATGAAGTACTTTGCAGCTCATTTCACCATCCAGTGGCACGGTTACAGCCTTACACATTACAGAGAGCTAACATAAATGAAGATTTACGTGTTTGGGGGTTTTTTCCCCCTCTCTAATTGATACCGGCAGATAATAAGACCTGGCATTGAACTAGAGGTATAGAAATTCTCAGACTGAATCCTCTCCTACTCAAAGATGTTCTCTGGCTTTTTTTTTCTTTTTGATACATAATGAGTACAACGCAGGGGAGAAAAATAGTTTAAAAAGCACCAGGCTACCTTTGTACTCACCAGTCAGCAGAGATTAATTACTGCTGATGCAGCTGACAGGAAAGGATAAGGGTAGTAATGGCTTTCATTACCAAAACCTCATGGAGTGGTCGGGAGAGAAGGATAATTTGTAATCTTTTAACAATCAGAGACCAATTGATTGAAATGTTTCTGTACTTTGTTCTTCGTCGGAGAGGAATCCAGAAAACAACTAAAACCTGCAGCTCAAATGATCCAGGCTTAATCTGAGGTTTGAAGCAGTGGTTTGGGCTGTGAACTGCCCAAGGTGAAGCTGCTCGGTGTGAATCTGTGTGACTGCGGGATTATACCCCACGTGCATATGCTTAGAAGTATTTATTATTATTATTATTATTATTATTATTATTGTTGTTGTTGTTGTTGTTGTTGTTGTTAATCCAGGCAAAGGGCTACACACATTTTAAAGATTTTCCAGGCCCAGATTTTTAGATAAATTGTTGCACCGTGATATGGAATAATGATACTGATTTATGATGTGAAAGACTTTTAATTTGTGTCTACTTCTATTAGGAAACAAATTTGCAGTGAGAGGTAGATAATTTGGACCTTCTTTAAGCCCTATTCTGAGGTGCCACAATGTTGTCTGCGTTTCATTGGAAGATTCCTAATATTATCTAGGTCTCGTTTTATTTAAATTACTTGCACTAGGACAGCTACAGTGTTCTGTCATATGCTTTATAAATAAAAAGCATATCTGGAAAGTTATCGAAGTGTTTGCATGCACACCCTCTCTTCTATTTTGTTTATATTGTGATCTACAATAAGCCAAACAGATTTTCTTATTTTATTTATTTATGACTTTGGGAAGGATTGACTTTCTTTGAAACAAAAGACAAATATAAACTGTATCAACAGAATGCAGGGATTTACCCTGGTGAAAAAACAGATTATGAAAACCTGTAAACCCAAGCCTGAGCCCCAGGGCCAGAACCCTCACTGCTTCGCACTTCATGTTGCGTCAATGGGAAGTTGCAGAGCTTTAAACTACTGAATTAAAATATGTTCAGCAATTCCTATGACTAAACTTGTTCCATGGAAAAAATTCAGCCACTTGGCATGAGATCACCTCCTGATAAATGTTACCCTCCTGTAGTACCGCATCGCCCCTGCAGAACCCCAGCGTACAGGTAGAACGGCCGCTGAGGGAGGCACGCCAGGGAGGAGGAGGTGGGACCAAACGAGTCTGATACAACATGTGCTCTCAGCAATTGGGTTATCTGGAAAACCACATCAGGGCAAGGGCTGGAGCTGTCTAGACTTCTGCTGGGGAGCACACTGGATCCCTGCAGCCCGGTGGCCAGCACCTCACTTATTCCTGCCCCCGTGATATAGTCACAGCCCATTCCTTTGGCTCTGCTGCCTGATGAGTGGGCCATCAGCGTGGTGGTAGAGAATGTGGTTCTGCTTCCCATTGTAAATGGCACAAGTTCACTAGAACAGGACTAGTTCCGTTATGGTCATACAAAGCCCTTCTCTCACAGTTATTTTCCTTCAGTGGCTTTCGATGTGCTAACATTTTAACTAAGTGCTCGTGTTTTCTGTGTATTCAGTTTATGCCATCAAGGAAAGCAATTTGCTGTAATGCTGCTCAAGGCACCCATTAGTAGCAAACGGCAATCTGTGTTTTTAGAGAACCACGGCTGTTATTTCACAAAGGAAGTCATTCAGCTCTGCCTTAATCCTCTAACCAGTAAAGCTCATCTACCAGGTGTTATTCCGGACTATTTTACTGATAGTGCCTTCTCAACGTTCAGAAAAGGAGAGTCTAATTTATATTAAATTTGTGGCAATATGTTTAAAAAAAAAATAACATGATGTATATCTACATAAATGTAAATTCTCAAATTCTTTTAACGGTAACAGAAAAAAATTGCCATGTGTCACATACTTTTACTTTTAGTCGCATGTTTAGAACATTCAAGTGAAAAGAAAAATATTTAACTTAAAATCTTTGTTTCTAAACATTCAGGAAGTATATTGCACCTTTAGTTGTTGAATCTTTCAAGTAGATACCAATAACAGTGAATAGTTATATACATATTTCTGACACTGGTACTTTGAATGCGTTAAACTCTGGACCTTCAGTGCCTGTGTTAGCCATAGATATGTACGACCAGACTTAAGATCTGATCTGGCTGCACGAAATAAATGATTTGACAGAAGTGCTCTGACTTTAGAACTACTTGCAAAACCAGCTCCAATCCACAATTAGAGACCCTTCTATTTATGTCAAAAGTTGACATTTAAAAGATGTCAAGAAAAGGTAAAATTACGTATTTTGAGAATATACTGTTCGCTCACTTGTCCTGCCATCTGAATTTTACTAAGGCTTTACTCACTTTTGAGACAAAGGCTCAATAACCTTTCTCGGATCAAGCCGAGATGTACGACCACAGAGTATGGTATTTTCCAACCGATGTGTTGAAAAGACGTACTCAAGTATTCTGTTGGGTTTTAGGACTACGGCATTGGATGACTTATTGGAAGACCATTGCTTTAGTCTGGCCACTAGAAGATCTAAGCAGCCTTTGGTTTGAGGATGCCTCCAGGAAAACCATGCAGTTATTCTGCAAATATTGTCCTGGGATTAGACTAGATGATCTTCAGAGCTCCCTTCCAACCCCCACCATTCTGTGATTTGGTCTGGGATAGAGCTAACTTTTTTTCTTACTAGCTAGAACAGTGCTGTGGTTTAGCTTTAGTCTGGGATTTGGTGTGAGAAGAATGCTGCTAATATACTGATGGTTTTAGTTGGTGCTAAGAAATCAAGGACTTCTCAACTTCCCATATCTCGGTAATGTGCAGGTGCACAAGACACTGGGAGGGAGCATAGCTAGGGCAACACATCCAAATTGGTCCATGAAATATTCCATATCGTACAACATCATGCGCAGTATATAGATGGGGGTTGTCAGGGACGCTGACTTTCCTTTACAGGATTGTGGAATTGGGATTTTCTCCCTCTGGGATCATCAGTCAGGAACAGGCTGGGTATTGGTCAGCAGGCGACAAGCAATTGCATTGTGCAGCACTCACTTGTATATTCTATTCTTACTATTAATATCTTCATTAAAATAATAATTATTATTTAAATATTGTTTTCCATTATTAAATAATTTTTCTCAACCTACACGTCTCCTTACCTTTACCTCTTTAATTTTCTCCCCCATTCTTGAGGCAGTGAGGCGTGGGTGGGTGAGCGAGCAGCTGCACGGTGTGTGGCTCTGTTGTCTGGGTTCAGACCACAACAGTTAAAGTTCTTTGTCCCTACACACATGGAGGAACGTATGAGCAATTTTTGAAGAAACAAGTTGTCAAAGTTTAAGGCTGGCCTGACCACTAAACTTAGATGGGTGCTCTCCGTGATCCCCCCACCCACCCTCTGGGTGGAGCATAACAGGAGAAGCAGGAGAGACTTTGAGATTGAAAACAAACTTGAAGCAGTTTAAAGAAAAAACAAACAATTAACAATAACAATGAAAGTGTCAAACTATACACGGTTATATACAAGTATGCAAATAAGCTCAGATATACAGGAGAATATGTTAATATGGGACCCACACCTTCCAGATCACAACAAGGTTCCAAACGGGAAGAACAGTCCCAGACTGGACTCGACAGCAGAGAGGAGCACCTGAGCCCAGAGTCCCTATGACAGTCCAAAAAAAAAAAAATCAGAAAAGGAGCTGTGCTGCTCTCCCACAGGGCAGAGAGAGAAGACAACCTGGTCTGATGAATGATGCTCCTCTGCAGCACAAAGATCAGAAGGTGAGAAGACCAACAGTGCAGAGAGAGGTGAGGAACCACTGATAAAAACCCTCCCAGCCCAGCAGGCACCAAAAGCCCCAAGGGCTTTCTTACGGGCCCTTATATACTGAGCCCCGTGAGGATGAACACTGTGATTGGTCCAGTTGGGTCACCTGACCCATCTTCTCCTCCGTATAGGCACCCGTACCCCCGCCCCCCATGACTGGCCCCTGTGCTGGGATCCCCAAAAAACTTTTATCCTTGAGCTCTCAGGCCAGGTCACAAGTGATCAGACACTAGAGAGACTGGCAGAAAAAGACAAATTGGGGAATTGAATAAGTAGCAAAAATGTTAAATATTATAAGACAGTTAACAAAAGAAGTACTACTGTGAGCAGCAGAACTACTGAAGCTTGCTTTGCTGTGTATTCTGTCTCATGGTTGAATTCACTGGCAGCAAGATGTGAACTCAAGTTGCAGGGTTTCCATGTTTTTTGTTGTGTTTTATCCTAAGTGACTTTTTGGGAAAACGTGAGTTCACCCCGTAGGCTTTTGCTGAAGGCATTCTTTCTGACCATTAATTTCCATATACAATTGTAGAACTGTTCACTGTCAGAGAGTGTTTATCCTTTGTCAGATTTGGCTGGCCGAATTACCCTGAGCAGCTGGTTCAAAAGCTGTGGCCATGGGAGCAAGCAACTATTGTAGACACCTATGCCTCATTTTCTTAAAGGAGGCTACTGAACCCTTGTTCCCCTCCCAGTGTAAATACCTGTGCGTGTAAAGGTTCATATGTATACTTCCAAATAGAATCAAATAAAGGTGACAGGAAAAAAAATAAACTAAGAAACTATAGGAGAATGCTTGGATTTGCGTGCCCTGGGCAGCTTTCCCAGGGAGATACCCTATTTAACTTTTATGTCATCGTTTAATTCTGAAGTTATAACTAAGTTTACAGGGAAAGCATTTATGGAGGGTTTATCAGAGTTTCCGAAAGCCTTTCAATGACAGCCCGTTACCTAAACTAAACCCAACAAGAATTCAAAATACAGCATGAGAACAGGTAAAGAGAATTTCTAATGGTTCTTAAGGCTTATTTCTGGGTCTTGGTAAACATGAGTTTGTGCTGTAGCCTTTCTCTTACTGCAGGTACTCAGTTTGGCCATTTTTTTTCACAAGAATAGAACTGTGAGGTCTTCCTCACAGTTTTTTTTGCCAACTAATAGTGCAGGTACAATGAAAGACTTTGTTTGATTTGCTGGCGGAAGAAAGTGGATGTTACGGTTGGGCCACAGAGATTCCATGAGCTCCTGTGGCAGCCTCGTCCAGTCCTTCGCTGCCTGCTGAGTGCCGAGGTGTTGCCTAACGTCCACCTGAAGTTTCTGTGCTGCAATTTAAGCCTGTTACTTCTTGTCCTGTCTTTCTTTTCCTGGTTTTGGGTATGGATGGTAGCATACCTTCATCCCTTCAGCAGCAGCCTTTCGTGTTTGTGCTCTTATGCCAAGTGGAGTCTCTTTGGTGTCACATCCATAAGGCAAAGCCCTTACTCTTCCTATGGATTCCTCCACCTCTAAGAACTCTGGAATACATACTGTCATCTGTTGCATTCCCATTTCTATTTAACGATGGCTGAAGCACTGCAGTGTGAGATATAATTAAAGCAAGTGTGATATTTAGAGAATCACTGACAAAATTTTTGCAGCTATTGAAGAGCTTGTCTGGTTAATTTTGTATTTTAAATCTCATTTTCACAAAATGATTTCTTCTAATCTTCACCATCTGCATAGTAAGTGTAATCAGCAAGCTGAAATTAAAATATCTGCAACCTCTGCCCTTCAAATCAATCACAAATGAAGCCTGAAAAGAATATGTTCTTCCAAAAAAATCCTTTCTATTAATCTCTCTCCCAGTAAGACAAAATATGTACCTTTGCTCCAAAAAAAAAAAAAAGTAATTAAACAACATGTTTTCTGTGAAATTTTGTTTGTCTTCATCAGATCTTGAAGTAAATGCTGATTTAGAAACCTCAGACTTTATACCAGATGGCACTGGAGTAGACATCTTTCACAAGCAGCAAATCAGCAGAGCACGTGGGATATTCCTGGAAAATGTGAAAGCATTTCTGTGCACACAGTGCCTAGGTGAGCCTTCAGAGCTTGACAGCACGAGAGCATCTTAGGAACTAGCCATGGAATGTTAGTGGTAGAAACACTGACAACATTATGCTACAGCGTTTGTCTGCAGTGCTGCTTTCTTCTTTTAGCAGTTGATAAGAAAATGCTAGTTGAGTTTTAGGGAGCAAAACGGGCTCAGTGAAGAGGATTTTTAGAAATTCCACCGTAAACATTTCTTGCACGCACCTTTGTCACTGTCATTTGAAAAGTCCAGCAACAGGTAATGGTACTGCCTCTTTGCCCAGTACTGTATTCGCTAGGAAGTGTTTTTGTTATCGTACAGGCTTTTCTGCTTTCTGGATCAGAAGATTGCTGGTAAATTCCCTTCCTGTTAGCTGTGTTTGAGCAATATTCTCTGAGAGGAAAAGAATCAATACAAATGGTAATCCTTCAAAACAGCTGAGACAGCATCGCATGCCAAAGGGCTGGAAAAATCTGAATGAACGTTCTCTGCTTTACCGGCGCGGTCTGTTCCTCCAGTGCAAGTATTTAATCTGCTGACAAGCAGATAAGGGACTTTGTGCAGCTTAGAGACCAACCTAACTTCACAAATATGACACAAACAACTATACCTGTGGAAGTAATTATAACACAACATCATGACTAGCTCCTCTGTCTGCGGGTCTGTGCAGACAGTTGTAAGGGATGCTGCAAGCTCTTGCATATCAGTATACAGGAAGAAAATGCTGGTTTGGAGCATAAAAAAAACTTGCACGTTTTCTCCCTCCCTGTTAATAAATCTGGAAGTTTCATTTCCAAAACTGTTAAAAAAGTAGTGTCGGATCCAGTTTTCTCCCGATCAAAACTCTACTCAAGTCCCCAATCGCCTACTTCATTTATATCACAACTATATCCATTACATAACACTAGTGAGCATAATAAGAAAGCAACTGAAGAATGCTTGCTTTCCATCTTCAGCCCATGATTTGTATATTCATGATAGCTTTTTGTGATATATGAAACCTTTTCCTTTGTTCTGTGATTTGGTGTGAAGTTATGAAACCCTACGTTGTGCAGGTTTACTCCCGACAAGAACCAACTGTGAGAAATGTCACTGATTAAAACATGCGCATTTTGTTTTCTAGGGATTACTTTGTTCTGATAACGTTTTGAAAGCTTAATGAACTGTGGCACTTCTTATCTTAGTAACTAGCAGCAACTTAGATATAGGAATTAAATATATTTCTACAGCAAAGTGCAGGTCAGGGTTTACCAGCTTCAAGGGCAGGTTCTTCTATGTGAACTAACGTGAGAGCAATTGAATCACGCAGGAGGATTGATACCAGAACAACTTTTATCAGGAGAAGCAAAGTCTGATTCATAAAAATATCCCTACACATGCACTTACATGCCTGTGACCATGTAAGTGTTAGTGACATATTAATCAGATTTGGGTTTTCGCAGATGTAACCTTGTTTTCAGCTAGGAGACTGTCTCACTCCTTCCCTATCCTGAGCTATTGACAGTGAGTAGGCTAAGCAGCAGGTGGGGATGGGGAGAAAGCATATGTTCCTCTGTTTCTGCAAAGATTTTTCTACATCTTTGATTCCCTGCCACTGATCTGTTTCGTGAATTCCTACTCCTCCCATACTAAACAGAAATTGAGGGCCTGTGGACAGGAGGGAATTGAAATGGTGATGAAGTTGGTGTGAAAGTTCATACGTCTGCAAGGCAAGGTGGTAGGAAAGACAGTACATTTTATTAGATTAATTCATATAGTTGGGAAAAGTCAGAGGAGCTTTTGGGCATACAAGCCCTTCTTCAGTTATGTTGAACGTGTGCACACATTTTGTTGAATAATATCTGTTTCCACCTACTGAAGTAGTGCTCGCTCTCCATGGTTAACTTAAACTTGCCTTTAGCAAAGAACATGAATTCTTTTGAAAAAACCCTGAATAAAACTGAGAAGACTTTCATGGAAGTGACTTTTCATGTTAAAGTCTCTAAGAGATAGGTACAAGGGGAAGACTGCAGCATGCTGGGTGCTCTTTATAGACGGAGTACCTGCATTCTGTGGACACCACAGTAGCTTTCCTCTTAAAACCGAGCCGATGCCTTAGTTTTCACATCATGGAGCAACTCTTGAATGTAGAGTTTGCTTCACACGGTGCACCTCTCCACTGGGATTGTTAGAAGGATGCCAGTTTTAACTGGAGGTTAGCTGCATTGTCGGTGACCCGTGTTAGAACTGTAGGAAGGAGCTACATCCAGCATTTCACACCGGCCACGAGGTGTTTATCAGGTGATAAGTGCCAGCAGCTATAGACCCAAGCCAAATTCGAATGAATAACCCAGATGTGAAAGGCCACGTATCGTGTTCAGTGAGCCATTCTGGTGCCTGAAACTGGACTTAGTGACCTAGGACTAAATTAAATAGAAGCACTTCAATGAATGTTCAATTTTACTCAGTCATCCAAATATTTTATGGTGTTACAGCACTGTGGAGAGATATACTGCAGTTGAGATAATTGTGACTGTTAATTTTCAGCCTTTTTGCTAAAGGATATTGCTCTGGAAATTATTACAAAGCTCTAGGAAAGCATTATTTGAGAGACAATTGCTTTTATTTAACTCCAGACTGGAAGGCAGAGGAATTTATGACGTTTGTAACTGTTTGATGTTACTTCTAAAAAAATGGTTTTTTCCGTAAAAAGGCACAAAATGCAGTCACACAACAGAGTCAAAGAATTATTGCGAATCTGGCTTGGTACTTCTTTTTAGACAAAACTTGACAGCATAATAGTGTGATGAAGATCTGGGTGGCTTTCTGGTCCGTTTTAATTTTTCTTCTTAAATATTTGATGGCACACCTGGTCTTCACATGTCAGTTCCTAGGGTATTGAGACAATTAGTAAGTATATAGTGGTGCACATTGTATTTTGCATACGCAGCAGATCCCACCAGAAATTACTACAACAGAGCCAATGCATTAAAAATATGTGCTTATGAAGAAAAGAACAGAAAGAAGAGTGTATTGTGTGTAACCAATCAGCAGGCATACACCACATGTTGCAGTAATTAGATTTTGACACTGGGATTGAGCTCCAAGAAGAATAAACATGAAAAATGTATAAAAATGGCTTTTTAATGCAAGGCTTTTTCGTGCTTTGTTATTAAAACAATGTACTGTAATAGTTTATAATTTACGTGTTACCTCATAATCCATGAGAAGCAATGAAATGAGGAAATCAGAGGGAAAAAAAGGAGGATGCTTTAAAAAGATGAGGACATCTGCCTCAGACATGCACCCAAGCCATTTTCCAAGGGCCAGAGCAATACTCTTGTTCTTGCCCAGCATTGCAGCTGACCTCTTACAGGTTGGCAAACCTGCACGTTGCAGTGGGGTCAGTTTGGTTAGTCTTTTGCTTAGCCAGCATTCCTGTGCCAAAGCAGGCTTTGAAGCGAGCTGAAGCTGGCTTTTTTGGCCAGCAGTTGGCCAAACTTGCAATCAAGTTCCTGAAGACGGTTGGAAGAATCTACCTGGTTGCTCTGACTCCACCAGGTTGAGCCTGAATCCTGGTGCCAGCACTTAGAACCTCTGCTAGATCAGGTTTTCAATATGTGTTAGAGTTGAAGAAGTGCACTAGACAGCTGGCTTTTAGTTAAATGGCAGATTTTGGTTTTTAATTCATTGTTTTGACCTTTCAAGACTTGAGGCAACTTGGCTGGCCACACCGACTATCTGTAGGGGAAATAAAAGGGTACCTAGATGCAAATCATGAGATGCAGCAATGAGCTCTCTTCCATAATCTTTCTGCACCCACCTGCTGCACCACCCGACATAATCATGCCCTCCCAAGAAACTCTGGAATCATTATCATTATGTAGCTTTTAATCTGGAATCTCTCTGGACTTCACCAACTGCTCATGTTCTGCACAGGCTCTTCTGGCCTTTCTTGGACTCACTCGTCTGCCTTTGGGCTCCAGCTTCCTAACTCAGATATATGCACAGTTTGACTTTTTTTATTGTACTAGCACAAAATAATTGCAGTGTAGGTTGTTTGCAGGATCCTCTTGAGTATCCAGAGGTTTCTGATCTGCATTGCAGCAGGCTATGCTAAAATTTCATAGTGCTTCTTTCAGAACAAAAAATAGTATTTTTAATTCCAATCTGTCCCGTAGCGTTTTGGGTTTGTGGCTTTTTTCCTACCAGTGATCACATAAGAACGTGATGATGTTAGAGGTGCAATGTAACAAGAAGGGTTAATAGCTGGCGGGCAGTGGACTGGAACAAAAAACCCCAACACTGCAGGGTTATGACTTAACTGGGAACAGGTAGAAAGAAATTGAGCGTTCCGGAGTTGTAGCAGAGGGGGGATTTAAAAGCAGTCAGCTGAATAAAATATAAATAAATAAAGCCCATTCTAACTAAAGCCCATTCTAACTAAATACAGTCTAAATAAAGCCCATTCTAACTAGAACAAGTAACAAATCCGTTGAAACAGAACACCGTACTTTGTCGTGGCCTCCGTTCTGCGCGGTGTGTGCAGAGCAGCCCTTACCAGATGCAGCATGTCTCCTTCAATCCAGTGCTTCCAGCCCCTGTTCTTCTTCTCGCCTTTCTGCACACAGACGAGTTTGTCACCGTCCCAGGTCACTAGTGTCTGTGGAAATCAGATAATTAACTCGGATATGTTAACAAGAAGTTTATAAATAAATGATAATATTCGTATAGTGAGCTTGTTTGATTCTCAAATAAACAATGAGA
Source organism: Apaloderma vittatum (assembly GCF_000703405.1). Classification (NCBI taxonomy): domain Eukaryota; kingdom Metazoa; phylum Chordata; class Aves; order Trogoniformes; family Trogonidae; genus Apaloderma; species Apaloderma vittatum. The sequence goes on from NW_009701697.1 coordinate 16,493, forward strand.
AGACACAATTACAGCTGTTTCCTATGATTCCCCATCTTCCTCTGAAAAAACCCCAAATCAGCCATTCAGCCAAAACCCAAACACATTCAGAATGACATCAGTGTTCTGATGTGAAAGTTTTACAGTGCTTTGTTGTCATTTCTGTGTTTTTCTTCACATACACAGAGAGAAAGTGTTCATACAAACTATCAAGTCACTGAGTGGATTAACAGATACTTGAGCAATGGATGCAGATTGTGGTTTTATTTTCTTGCTCTTTAAAGCCATTAATAAAAAGATTGCAGGGTCTTCCTGAGTGAAGACCTGGGGTCTTATATCAACTTGTGCTGTGCTATAACCTTTTCCAGTTTTGCATAAAATAACTAAATGTTAACGTCATGTCATGCAATGCATTTACTTGTATATTTTCATGCCCTTTCACCAAAGACCTTTAAAAAGATACGATCACAAGCTGGCAACGTGCTCTAGCTGACCCTGCTTGAGCCCAGAGGTTGGACGAGATGACCTCAAGAGGCCCTTCCTATCCGTAACCATTTCATGATTTAGTGTGATTCGGAGTGTAGCACTAATAAACAGGATATTGAGTATACTGTTTCTTGTGCAGGGGCAGGACAACTATATCTGTAAGGAAAAGTTTTCTATAGAGGTTAAATTCTCAGATAGGCTAGAGTACATTCAAAGCAACATTGTTTGAATTGTTTTAGATTTGAACCATTGTACTTTAGGGAGACATTTCACCGTGTATCATAGGTAAATCCTCATCAGAGACCAATTACAGTCAGTGGAAGTTTAGTTATTAAAAAGCTCCAAGAGTACTGGGAGCTTAATTCATTTTCTAGTTCAGCATTGGGTGATTTATTTCTCTTATGAGGGAGCTTTCTACTAATAACGAGACAAAACTCGTTCCATTTCAGTTAACTTCTTTCTTATTTACAGAATTTTTAAGCTACATGCTCTTTAAATTATCCATGCTCTCTTTACATTTAAATGTTTCCTAGCAGTTTTATTACTTTCAGCTAACTTAAACGTGTTTGACGTATTGTTTTGTTAATAAAATGTCCGGAAAAATCTTTTAGAGCAACCCAGAGAACGATGGCATGACTTGCTTCCTTTTTCCTTCCCTTCTTGTTAGAAACAAATAATATAATTTGCTTAGAAAAGAATATTAGGCAAAAATGATTAAATTAGGTAGGGGTATGATTATACAGACTGTGTTTCTGTCCTTCCAAAAGATTGATAGTGAAGAGGAGAGTCTGCAAGGAAAGACAATGGCTTTGTTAGTGCTGAGGAGAACTAGAGGAGCATTAGTCTGCGGATCTACGGAATGATGCAACTAATGAGGCCTTAGATCCTTAGTAATGCCTTCAGCTGACCTAAAGAGATGTAGGAGCAATAAACCCTGTCACAGGAATAATGTCCCACCCAGTGCTTGCTGGAGAAAATTATAGGAAGAAAATCTAGAGATAGGGATATTCAGGATACTGGGAAAAAGAACAAAAAAAACCCCACAAAAACCAGAGTTGAATTATTTGATAGCTTGTGGTGCTGGAAATGAGAAATAATTTGTGCATAGTTGGAGAGCGAAAAGTGATCTGAAGTGAATAATCAATGTCTTCTGTTAAATTTCTGCCACTCCAGTGAAGGATGTTGTGAGTTCAAACGTAAAGGTGTCCTTTATGCTGCCAATTCCCTGTGACAATTGCCAAAACAAAACAGGTCTTGTTGACAGTGAGGTTTGGTCTCAGCTTCTCAAGTTCTGAAACCCTGATTATTGAGAAGATACTGCTGGAAAGCCAGCACATGTTTGGAGAAGAGCAGGAGAGATGAGACCCGAATGGAAGAATAGAACTGGTAATTGGGAGAGGAGTTGACATGGGTCGACTCAGTGAATGCTGACAAGGACAGGCCGGTGACAAAAGGTTTGCCGGGCTCTGAAGGGGACGGTCAATGGAAATTGAAGATCTACTGGTCTTTCTACCTTTGAAAAACTTGCTTAAGGATTTTAGGGGCAAGAAGACAGAAGCGGCGTTGATGCAGAAGCATGCGGGTGAATTCGGTAAGTGAATTTAATTAGTGCTCATATGTATTCTTTTCCTCGCTGGCTTCCCCGATACAGTCCTGTTGGGATGTCTCACGGGAACAGACGGACCAGCTGACTCTGCCTGTCAGAGGAGGTCGGGCATGGGCTAACACACAACGAGGTCCTTCATCCAGCCGTTGCTTGTCCAAATATCTCACTGAAAGGTGTCTGAACCTATGCCCACACTTTCCTCGGGGAATTTTGAGCTCACATTGCTCCTATTATCCTGAAGGTATTAAAGCATGATGCTGGGCCTCCCTGCCTGTCTGCCACCGCCAGGAGCCCTGTCAGTGGCAGCTTGGGCTCACATTTTTTTCTTGCCCCTGCCCAAAGCTCTCTTCAGGTTAATAACTGAGGGCAGGTTTATTTTTAACCGTGTCCAACTGTTAAACTGTCCAGCTGAGGGTGAGCAGGCTGATTAAAACACCGTGTGAACCCAGCCATTCGGAAACTCGCATTTATGCAGAGAAAGACCTAAATTCAAAGGGATGATACCTAAAGGTGTATAACAGAAAAACTGGGAAAATCCCCTACTAGAAAAACATGTAATTAACGGTTGTCTTCTCATATCTGAGTAACCATCCTGATTTGCATTGATAACAAATGCTCATAGCAGGAAAGAACACTGTCTCAAGATTCAAATTATATTTCTGCTTTATAAAAATCCTCTGATGTCTGTAAAATATTGTTTGGGGGTTTGTTTGCTTGTTTGTTTGTTTGTTTGTTTTCACAAATTTGGCTGATTTTTAGAGCTGCTCACTCCTGGTGCTGACTGTAGTGTAAATAGATAGCAAGTACCAATTTTTTACCTTTACCACTCGGTTATCCAGCCCTTTGGTGTGTTCTTCAAACTCCACTCCCACAGTGAAATTCAGATCATAGTTTCTGAAAGTACTGAGTGTTTTTGTTTTAAAATTATCTCCGTCTTGAATAATCTCCTTTGTTTGTTTCAAGTGTTTTGCAATCTTGCGAGTCGCAAAATCAATATCTGCCAAAAAAACAGAAAAGGGAGTAGTATCACAATGAAAATTCCAATTTTTGGTACCAAACTAAAAAAGCCACAGCACTTTACTCATAATAATAATAATAATAATAATGTAGAACATGATTCCACAGATGACAATTTATCTGCCAACATTTCACAGAGACAAAGATAATTTAAAATAAAAAGAACCTTATGTTTGCAAGTAAACTTTCAATTGATTTCTCTGATTATAAACTCACTTATTAACAGGATATCTGTAGGAATGCTGTGTGCAGAGCTACAACATACAACCAATAATGAATGGATGCTGGCATGTTAAATCACTCAAATATCAGTTTCTGTTGGAGAAGGTGAAACATCTGTTTCCTATGTGCGTGGTCTGGGTCCTGCAGGGTTAGAAACGTTGGCCACCCCCAAAAGAAGGTTCTCAGAATAATAATCCTTTTCAGAAAATGCGCATGTTAGAATGAGGATGTAATCAAGGGTTTTGATGTGTTGCTTTTATGGTGAACCTACAGTCTGTGGGAGTATGCTAGAGGTTAATTAATTAATTTTAAAATAATGAAGGTTATATTAAGGAATAAAAAAGAAACAATCCAATAAAAGCCTGACTTCCACTGGTGAGACGCTGGCACAGGTTGCCCAGAGACACTGTGGAAGCCTCATCCCTGGAAGTGTTCAAGGCCAGGCTGGACGGGGCTTGGAGCAACCCGGGCTGGTGGGAGGTGTCCCTGCCCTTGGCCAGGGCTTAGAATGAGATGATCTTCAAGTTCCCTTCCAGCTCAAGCCATTCTGTGATTCTGTGATCCTGTGTTTCTATGATTGATTCTATGACTCTATGATTATTAAGCAGCAGGCACAGAATTAAGTTGTAGCTTAGATGTTAAAGGGAGACAAATTCAAAGTCCAAAGTCAGAAAAGTATCAAACTACAGCATTTGACAGTTCCTGTTTAATATTCTATCAACACTGCCTGCAGTGCCGGTCGCCGTAACATCCTTATTTTGCTCGTGATGAAGACCAACATTATAATGTAAACAGCCGCTCACAGCTGAACGCATTGGAAGTTACCAAAAGGAGAATATATATTACCACGCTGACAGTTTGCCCCAGACAATCCACCTAATGCCAGCTGCATTACCATCTGCAATAAATATTTCTGACCAGCTGGCAGTGAATCTTATTATGGGGCTGTATGCAGATGAAATAATCTCATATGTTTCTGCAAGCGAGTGACAAATGGGTTTGGGTTTGGTAGCCATCCTTTAGTGGTTTCGCCTGCGAGTTAATCATTGTCAGCTCAGCGATGCCACGTACTAATGGATCCCTTTTTCTTTCGGTAGATTCATTATACTACTTGTGAAGTACTAATTGAGTTGAGTAAGAGGATTGGTGTGAAAAAAAACGTGACTTTTTAACGTGGGGGATAATGTTCCTGTTCAGTATTTATATTCAAGGCTTCTTGGGTATATTTTATCTGCTGTGGTGGATTAAACGTATCTCTGGGTCTGATTTATAGCCAGGTAACATAAAATTTAGTTCTCTCTGAGGAAAAAAAAGTCTAGACTTGTAAAGAAATGCTATTTCTGACTAATATATTAGTCTTGTAGCTCCTGGAGAAAAATCGGGGGAGGTTTTATTAAAGCATAGTTTTCATAACTGCATTTTGAACAATACAAGCAGTAAGAATGATATATTGTTCTATTATGGTCGATTAAAATACTTTGTAACGTGTATGATAAAATCAAAGTTTCTGGTTTAAAGGGCAAAACCATTCTTTAATTAAAGCATAGAAATGCATACGCATTAATTAAAAGGATGAATGAATTTAAAAAAAACCCGAGAACCTCCGTGTGCTTTGAACCTGACCACTTTAATACTTAAAATATCAACCACATGTAAAATTGTGAGAAACAGAGCAGAAGAGGATCTTTTCACCCTTTCCATGTAATTTTCTTCCATTCTAAGCATCACCTGTAGCCATATGCATCTTTGCCTTGTTTTTCTTGTTGTGTTTTTTTTTTTTGCTAATTAATTGGCAGTTTTTAATGAATATAACTTATATAGATGCATATATACACAAAAAGTCATGAGGTACTTATGGAGGGCCAGATCCAGACAACTGGTACAAACCGCTCCTTCATTCCAACCACTTGCTGGCATTCCTACTGGGAAAGTAGTTGGAAAATTTCATCAGAAAGTTCAATGAGTACCTCTCCAGTACAGTCTGCCTAGGGAAGGCAATCAATCAAAGTATTTCCCAGGAAAAATACCTCTATATTGCATTCCTTATTCTAACACATTCTCCCTCTTGCTTTGTTTCAGGCTACTGAGTGGGTCGAGTTCTTTTATTCTCATGAGCTCTTTCTATCTTAAGCAGACTTCCCAGTATTCCATGCCTGTAATCCAGACCCCATTGTAGGCCGAATCCATCCGTTTTTCTCCCAATTTCCACTGGCATCTATAAAATCAGATAGGGATCTATACAGTGGATTCACTGATTTTGAACCACTGAATTGTTTTTATAATCCATGTGACCACTGGATAGAAAACAATGAGGTACCTGGAATTGAGAAGGGCATAAACCCCGTGGCCCTGAGGGCCACCAGTTGTAAGCATAAAAGTGAAATACAGGCTGGATTTTTGCCACATGCGGATTTACGATTCAGAGCCACCAGACTCCTGCAATCTAGGTTAAATTAGCCAACTCTAATGACTCCTTTTCTCCTAGAAGTTTTATAAATATCATGTGTGGTAAGGAAACAACAGTCTTCTGACTGTGATGTTGTAGAGCTGGGAGAAAGTTCCTGATTCTAAAGTTTGCTGGCAGAAAGTTCCTGATTCTAAAGTTTACACTCCTTGTGTATGTATAAATCTAACTCCCATATTTTTTGCCATTTTTGGAATTCAGCTATATTACTGCAATGGTGGAAAGGTGATAGCTGTTCTTTCAATGCCAATCCAGACTGTACTGAAAAAAGTAGTGAGAAATAATTGAAAAGAGAAGACTTTGGGGGGACCTAA
>NW_009701698.1:0-50380 GCF_000703405.1 Apaloderma vittatum
ATATATCTTATATCTTATATATCTATTTTATATGTCTTGTATATCTTATATAATTTACATAGCTTATATAGCTTACATATCTTATATATCTTACATATATATTTTTTTTTTTCTTTCGCTGTGGTAAACTGGGTCTTTTGTCTTGAGCAGTATTTGTTGTAACTTTGCTTTGTAAATTGTTTTACATAATATTAAACCCAACGTTTTTTATTCTAAGAATCATAGAATCACAGAATCGTCAGAGCTGGAAAGGACCTCCAGAGATCATCTTAGTCCAAACTGCCTACTAAAGCAGGATATCTTAGAGCACATTACACAGGATTACATCCAGGCAGGTTTTGAAGGTCTCCAAAGATGGAGTCTCCCCAGCCTCCCCTGACAGCCTGTTCCAGTGCTCTGCCACCCTCACAGTAAAGAAGTTTTTCCTTATATGAGATGAAATTTCGTATGTTTGAGCTTGTGCCCGTTGTCTCGTGTCCTGTCACTGGGCACTACTGAGAAGAGTCTGGCTCCATCCTCCCCACACCTACCCTTTAGACATTTATAGACATTGATAAAGTCTTTCTGTTGAGCCTTCTCCAGGCTAAAAAGTCCCAGCTCTCTTAACCTTTTCTTGTAAGAGAGATGCTCCAGACCCCAGTCATCTTCATAGCTCTCCACTGGACTCTCTCCAGCAATTCCCTGTCTCTCTTGAACTCGGGAGCCCAGAACTGGACACAGTATTCCAGATGTGGCCTCACCAGGGCAGAACAGGGCGGGAGGATGACCTCTCTTGACCTACTGGCCACATTCTTCTTAATGCAGCCTGGGATACCATTGGCATTCTTAGGCACAAGAGCCAGCAGGTCTGTCCCTAACCTATACTGATGCATGGGGTTGTTCCTTCACAGGTGCAGGACCTTACCTTTGTCCTTGCTGAACCTCAGTATATTCCTCTCTGCCCAACACTCCAACCTGTCCCGATCACACTGAATGGCAGCACAGCCTTCTGGTCTGTCAGCCACTCCTGCCAGTTTTGTATCATCAGTGAACTTGCTGAGGATTTACTTGGTCCCCTCATCTGGGTCACTGATGAATATGTTTAACAAGGTCAGATCCAGTACTGACCCCTGTGGAACACCAGTGGTTACAGGCCTCCAACTTGATCCTGCCCATTGACCATAATCCTCTGAGATCTGTCACTCAACCAGCTCTGCATCCACCTCGTTGTCCACTCATTTAACCCTTCCTGAGTTTCCTAATGAGGATGTTATGAGAGACAGTGTCAAAAGCCTTGCTGAAGTCAAGATGGATGACATCTACTGCTCTCCCGTCATCTAACCAGCTGTGCTGACGGCATTTCTGATGAAGTATAAGATTTACTCAAGTATCAGTTCAGCTTTTCATATTAACCTGAATTTATTTGCTTTCTCTGGGGCCTTTATCTTCCTTCTTCCATTTGTTCTCTACATTAATACTACTTCGAGCTGAGACAAAAGAGAATACAGATTCAGTGTGGCTGAGTGCAAAGTTCTCAATAAATTAAAGTTTTGTGTTCTCTTCTGATACATTGTGAGCTTAAGGCAGAAATAATGTACTTCGATGTTTTGTCAGACGTATTTTTCAGAAGTTTGCTAAATAAGTGTATGGATTTTTCCCTCTCACATACAAAGAGAATAATTCTGAGAAGATGTGATGCCTGATCAAGAGCTTAACTTGGAGCTCTCAGCCCCTTGTCCTCTAATCTGCTCAGAAGCAACTTAACAACAAGGATTTCCCTTAAATGGGGTTGGGGAACACTCCTACACATCTTGTGTAGGCTTGCATGGCTTTTTGAAGTCAAAAGGGATTCATGAGTTTAGAACAGCTCAGTAAGAGGGACAAAAACCCTAAAGTGAGCTTCTTCAGAGAAGTACAATAGCATTGTTACTAAGATTAATCCTGATACCACAAAAAGGAAAGGATTGAATGGTGATACGAATTATGGAAAGTAACCCAAAGTTCTTTCTTTGTCATTTTAAAAATGAAAATTATGATTTTTCTCTTGCATGCTAACTGCTAAAGTAAATCATCTTATGACACTGGGTAATAGCACAGAGTAATAACACCAGTGCATAATAGTAACAGCTGCAGTCTTTGAAGATCATTCATCTACAGGAAAAGAAACTTAAGATAAAAAGAGATCAAGGGAAGTGATCAAGCTCTTGTGTATTCCTAAAAGAACAGATAGGTAAACTCTTGAATTCTGGCATGTTACTTTACTAGGATTTCCTAGGAGATAAGATAAAATTAGCCTATTATGTTCTGGTTCTTTTATTCAATGAATGAAATACATACGAGGACATCTTATGTAGTCATCAAAACCACATGAAAAATAATGGGCCCTGATTTTACTACTGTTAATAGAAACGTTAAAATGGATATTAAAAAACTGCACGAATGTACAGAAATAAGTCATTTTATTTTACTATTTCTGTGCTAATTAAAGAAAATAAAACCCTCTAAAAGCATTTATGAGAGTCCACAAGAAGTATGGAATGCTAGATAAGCTGTCTGCTCAGATTATCTATAGAAAACCTTTGCAAACCCTTGAGCAGTCACCTTCATGTTTCCACTAGCTGTATTAATAATTGAATAGTAAAACTAAATTTTGAACATGCAGATATGGTAAAAGTTGCTTGCTGAATCAGAGCCTATGTCATGGGCTTCATACTTGCTGAGCAGTCTTGCTAGTACCACTGTGGGACTGCAGTGAGTATCATCTGGTTGGTTTTCTGTGTCCGAGGAAGGACATTTTGTAAAAGTAGAAATACAGAAGAAGGTGACAGAAAATGTGGTAACAATAAATTTCTGAAGAGAGTTTTTATCCAAAAAATTGTTGGCAGTGCACCATTGTTATGCGATGCCTGTCTCCTGCCATCCTGCCTGTAAGACTGTCCCACCTACCCCATCTGAACAATCCAAACATACATTATATTTAAGTTTTATTTGAATGATTATAGAAAAAAAGTTATCTAAGCATAACTTCCTTCTTAAGATAATATAATTAACAAGTGACTAGATAGAAACTTGGTGCAGTTTCTTTATAATGAAAATAAACGGTCATTTTGCAGGGTAGATACAGGTAGCTTGGCACGGTAATAAAAACAGTGGGACTATCTTTTTGTTAGTATTTGTCTATGCATTTATTTGAAAGAAATGTGTGCAGATGGACCATTCTGAGTGCACAGAAATGGACAACTGAGTTAATATATTTACGTATGCAGTCCTTTCATCTAAAATTGCAAGCAACATCTTGGTACACTGGAAACTCCTGAAAAAATAAAAATAAAAAAGGCAGCTCTTGCCAGGTCAAGTCACTATGTTAAATATTGATCAAATGTTCAAAAGAGATGTTCTGGGGAATAGTAAGATTTTCTATGGCACCTTAAGATCTGGAAAAACTAATTGTTCTAACAGTTATAGTTGAGTTTTTAGAAGAGATATGGGAATACAGTGATTAGTTTTTATTTTTGAAATTTCAATCTTGCCTCTAAAAAGAGGTTTTTTTTCAGCATTGGCTGTAATTGTCTTTGTAAGGTTGGGTATCCTTCTCACAGTGAAACTAGTTTCTAACAAATCCTTGAAAAACCATTGCAGAGGCTCACCACCTTCTTTGCATGGTATTTCGTGATACTGAAGGAATAATACAACGTTCTATTTCACGGGATATGTATTGTTTTTCTAAAATGTATGTTTTTGCTACTCCAATATCCATTTAGGCTATTCTAAGTTCCATATTGCTTTTGAAATCTTATCTGTTGTCAATCTTGATGTTAGACAATTGGAGCATTTGCTAGGACAGGATTTCTGAAATCCAGTATGTACTGTCAGCTTGCTTTCTGTGTGTGATTCCTAATAAAAATAATCCACATCTAGCCTTTATCAAGATTCAACCTCTGGTTGGTAGTTACACTTTACTAAAAGGACAGTCTCTTTTCAAACAGAGCAGGTGAATCAGTTATATTCCTGATATCAGAATGTCTACCTGGAGGTTTTTAATGTACAATGAACTGAAGGCAAGTCTTTTCTGTCTCTTTCCATTTGCACTGATTTGGTTTTAGAGTACATTTGCATTTAGGACCCAAAATTATTTCATTAGTTCTTTTAATTGGGAATTAATTTTCACTGAATGTGTCGTATGTGAGATTATAATTCAAAATAAAAACAAACCACCAACACACTACTGTCACTCTGGGAAAACGATAATTTACAGAAGAGTCTCTCATCCTCGTCATCTTTCTAAATAACCTGAGTGTTAAGATCTATTTATTTGTAGATACCGTACTTTGTGGGAGGCATGCCAGCAAATGTTTGTGTAGTCAAAGCTTTATAGAATGAAATATATCCTATTATTCCAAAATAGTGCTGGAGAATGAGTAAATTACTGGATTTAAATCCTTAGGATTAAAGGATGAGATATCTGTATCTCTTCACTATTGCACATATTTCGTGATCTGGCCAGACAGTTGGAAAAAGTATTTGCTGATTAAATTGCAGAGAAAGGGATATCCCCTGAAGTTAGTATTAGCATTATCAGTTGCAAATAATAATGCATGGCTGAAGCTCAAAGCATTGATATTAGTAAACTTTTTATATTTTCAAATATTCCTGATGAAGTTTCATTACTTTCTTCACAAAAATCAAGCAGATGATGGATTATTCATCTTTCATCTCTACAGAAATTAATAACTGTGGAAAATGTTTTGATATTTCCATGGCTTGAGGCATCAGTGCCCACAGGGAAAAATGTGTCCTTTTCAGCAAAATCTTTGTTTTCATTCTTCAAAAAAAAAAAAATATTGTTGGTAGTGCACAGAACTCCTCCTGCCCCGAGGCTGTAATTGTATCTGTGGGTAAATCTTGGGAAACTACAATAATTAATTTGCTGTCAGAAGTGATGTATATGAATAATACTACACTGTGCTTTTTGTTCTTCAGCAGCAACCTTAAAAAGCAATTTTCCTTGTTTTCTGCATTTTCACATTTCTTAGCACAAAAAATATTTCCAGCATGTTTCATTCTTGAAAGCTATACTGGAATTATTTTCATGGTAGGCTTGTTGCATGCTGTCTTGCATCTTACTGTCCACTGTGAGGAACTGCGAAGCTTCTTCTGCATAGATTATGTGAAACTTTATGCAGTTATTCCTAGTTTTGCTGAGCTATGCAACATCACTTCTCCTTGTGGAATTCAGAAGGCTCTTTCTTCTTTGTAGGAGGTTCATCTTGAATTATTGATGAAATAATATTGTCACAGTCACATTTATGATCCATTTAGGGATATAACTCAAGCAGCTAAAAATACATAATTAGTATGTAAATTCAGTCTTGCATATGAGCACTCTGCACTGTTGACTGGGCTAGTAGGCCATGTATATTATATTCCAGAGTAAAGAGAAGGCATAAGAATACCTTTAGGAACCAACAAGTTAATAGTGTCAGAGATACAAAACCAGGCTACAGTTAAACCGAAAATATGTTGGTAATAGGGGTGAAAAACTGGCTGGATGGCTGGGCCCAAAGGCCAGTGGTGAATGAAGTTAAATGCAGTTGGCGGCTGGTCACGAGTGGTGTACCCCAGGCTCAGTTTTAGGGCCAATTTTGTTTAAAGTCTTTATCAGTGATCTGGACAAGGGGGTCGAGTGCACCCTCAGTAAGTTTGCAGATAACACCAAGCTGGGAGGAAGTGTCAATCTGCTGGAGTGCAGGGAGGCTCTGCAGAGGGATCTGGACAAGGTGGACCAATGGGCTGAGACCAGTTGTATGAGGTTCAACAAGGACAAGTGCTGGGTCCTGCCCTTGGGTCACAACAACTCCAGGGAGCACTACAGGCTTGGGGAGGGGTGGCTGGAAAGCTGCCTGGTAGAAAAAGCCGTTGGGGTGTTGATGGACAGCTGGCTGAACATGCCAGCAGTGTGCCCAGGTGGCCAAGAAGGCCAACGGCATCCTGGCCTGGATCAGGAATAGTGTGGCCAGCAGGACCAGTGCAGTTATCGTCCCTCTGTACTCAGTACTGGTGAGGCTGCACATTAAATCCTGTGTCCAGTTTTGGGCCCCTCACTCCAAGAAAGACATTGAGGTGCTGGGGCATGTCAAGAGAAGAGCAGTGATTCTGGTGAAGGACCTGGAGAACATGTCTCACAAGGAGAGGCTGAGGGAACTGGGATTGTTCTTCCTGGAGAAAAGAAGGCTGAGGGCAGTCCTTATTGCTTTCTACAGCTACGTGAAAGGAGGTTGTAATGTGGGTTCGATGTCTTCTCCCAAGAAACAAGCAGTAAAAGAGAAAGAAGTGGCCCCAAGTTGCACCGGGGAGGTTTAGATTGGATATTAGGAAAAATGTCTTCATGAAAAGGGTTGTTAAGCAGTTGAACAGGCTGCCTGGCATAGCGGTGGAGTCGCCATCCCTGGAAGTATTTAAAAGACATGTGGATGTGATGCTTAGGGACATAATTTAGTGGCAGTGTTAGGTTAATTGTTAGTCTTGATGATCTTAAAGGTTTTTCCAACCTAATTGATTCTGTGTTCTAATCTTTTTTTGCATTTCTGCAGTAGTCAAAATAATTTCTGTATAAAGTTTAGAAGGAATTTCAGGATCTGTTTGTACTGAATTTAAGGTACTGAATGAAAACTGTTTTGTGAGAGCAGAAGTGTACAAAGTTATCTAAAGAAGGTAATTTGAAAAAAATTAATCAACCTATAGCAAACATAGCACAATTCTTTCAGGCAGTAATTGCATGCGGAATGTGACCACTTAAAATACATCTGTCATTTCGACTTATTTCATAGAATCATAGAATGGCCTAGGTTGGAAGGGACCTTAGAGATCATTTAATCCAACCTCCCTGTCATGGGCAGGGACACCACCTCTCGACTAGACCAGGCCTCTGTCTAACTGAAGGCTTTACTTGTGAAGTAGCTGTCCATATTGGGATGTGATGGAATCGCCTTTAGTGGTTTTTTTGTGATTTGATTTGGTTTCTTTTCTTTGTGAGATTCTTCAGTCTTCTTTGGGCAATCGCTAGCTTAAGGTCACATCAAGGCTGTTACTCCTTGTTGTGTTACATGGCCCACAGCCTTGCTCCTCCAGTCTTCCCAGCACCCCAGTGTGTGCTAACTGTCTGCTGCAATGAAAACTTCAGCCTGACATCCTTCTGTATTTATAGGCTCTTGACCCTAGGTTAGAATGGTCTGTCCGGAGAAAGTCTAGTCTCTGCCAGAACAAGTTGCCTTGCTGTTTTGTTTCATCTCGTGATTTCTCACTAAAGCATGCAGTTAAGTGTAATGCCAGCCGTATAGTAGAACAGCTAGCTCATTAAATAGCCACAGAAAAGCCCTTTCAGAATTTTTTTTTCCTGCATGCAATCCTTACTTGGATGATAAATGCAAAATAAAGCAGCAGGTACTAAGAACAATTTTTATTTTTTTTTTAGTCTCAAATACGAAGCCACAGCATTGACTTTTTTCAGATAAGCAAGTCAGTGCACTCTTACGGTAGCACAATAGAAGAACCTTGTGTAATTTATTCTTGTTCAAAGACTGTTCTTTCAAGCTGAATTCTGTGCTGGAAACAACGCTTAATCGCAGGTACATTGCTCAGTGTTGCTGTGCAAAGGTTTGAATGATTGATTGAGCCTTGCTCTTAAACATGAAACACTGAATGAGGAGTTGTCCCTGAAAGTAACGCGTGAGAGGGTCAGACTAAAACATTTTAGCTTCCTTTATTGCCCCCTTCTGTGCATAATGCAAAACCAGTTATTTTTAATTATATTTTGGACCATTGGTCATGAGAAAAAATAAATTAAATTTGGAACAAGGAAACAGAGCAAGTAAATGCTATCCAGATTTTTGCCTAGAGCTTTATTTTTTGTTACTTCTGTTTCAATTGCATATTTTTTATATTGGGTCGTTTTCCAGCCCATCTTCTTACTCTACAGATTTTTTTGAAAGGGTCACAATATGATTTATAAGAGCGGCTGAGGGAACTGGGTTTGTTTAGTCTGGAGAAGAGGAGACTGCGAGGAGACCTTATTCCCCTCTACAACTCCCTAAAAGGAGGCCGTAGCGAGGCTGGTGCTGGTCTCTTCTCTCTAATTACTAATGACAGGACAAGGGGAAATGGCCTGGAGCTGCGTCAGGGTAAGTTTAGATTGGATTTTCGGAGGAAGTTCTTTATTGAACGAGTGGTGAGGCACTGGAACAGGCTGCCCAGGGAGGTGGTGGAGTCACCAACCCTGGAGGTGTTTAAAAAAAAAGTAGATCTAGTACTTGAGGCTATGGTGTAGTGGTTAGGTATGCTGGGATGAAGGTTGGACTGGATGATCTTCAGAGGTCCCTTCCAACCCCTAACATTCTGTGATTCTGTGATTCTGTGATTTTAGTTTTCCATAAGATAACCGTGAAGGTATCTGACAGAGGTATCTACAGAGATCTTTTCAGATCTCTGTAGGGACAGGCATTTAGATAAGATTGCTATTAAAGTAAGCACTTGTGTTCGATTGAATTTGTTCTTTTTTTCCAGCTTCATGTTTTTTTCAATGAACAATAAACACAACAGTTGAAAAATGCAGTATTTTTTTGCATGAGCAGTAAGAGATGGATGTTTGCCCAGAGAAAATCTGGACCAGAGTAAGCCATCACAGCTCTTTTATTGTTGGTAATTAATTGCCCTTCTGACAGCAGTTGACTTTGTTGGCAGTAAGGTTTCTGAGAGCACTACCTGCTCTGGTCAGTTGAAATTAGCTGTGTTTGCTTAAGCAGTTTCAATAGTTATCTTGAATGGGTGCACACAGAGGCTTCCAGCTCCAATTCAAGACTTAGTTCAGCCGAAAAGATTGGAGATGTTTAAGAAGTTAATCATGAGAAGGGGTGAAGGTGGGTAAGGTGAATGAGTTCGACAGAAAAACTTGAGAATGAGCTAGATCTCTGCATAAACCTGCAATGTCAGAAATACAGGAACCTGCATAAAACTGTGGCAGCTCTCCTAGATGGTGAAGGGTTCTTGACTAGGCAAGACCCAGGGAAACCAAATATGACTTCAAAATTGGCCCTGTTAAGAGCAGGAGGCCTTGACCAGATGACCACCAGTGTCACCTACCAGTCTAAACTACCTTGTACTACCTTGTGAATTTTGCTGTGTGTAGATGTTAGTTCAGATACAGTGTAGATATGGGATTAGCCCAGTCAATGTGTTCCAGTTTTGCTTATTTGTGTTTGTGTGTTTGCAATGGTGAATACTGTAACAGTCACAACCGGTAGCACTCACAAGGAATCAAAATAGATATATTTTTGTGCAATTGAAGCAAACTGAGAAAATTATCTAAGACTTCCATTGTAAAGATCAGTGACATATCAAACTGAGTCAGCTGGTAATACTTTTTTGCCATGTGCACTGAAATTTCTCCTGGGACAATTCCAGCAAATAAGATAGTGGGGTGTTGTGTTGCCAGGCTATATTCTAATACCTCATTCCACTTATCCATCCCAAGAATTTGGTGTAATTTCAGTTCTCTCCATTTATAAACCTGATGTGCAAAAATGTCTACTCACAGTTTTCCAGTAGAAGAAATGGCTGTTACAGTGGGGAAGTTCATGCACTGTGACTCAGAAAGGAGATTTTGATAGGGATTTTGTTTTAGTTTGCTTGTATTTCATTTTGGCTTTCCTTTCATTTCACTCCGCACACAGTAATTTACCTTTCGAGCCTACAGATAGTTCAGAGGCTGAAATTACTGATATCACAGTGGCTTCACTAGCTAGACTACATTGGTGCTGGAGGGCACCAGCTGGGTTCCTCAAGATGTCTTTTTATCTAAGAAATAGAATTGTCCTTGAGAGTGCCTGTCCTCTGTCTAAGGGCTATTTCTCCAAGACAGTTAAATGGACACCTAGAGGTTTTCATTACAGAATTAGGTAAGACTTTGTTCAAAGGAGGTTTTGGGCCAAATTTGAGGGCCATGAAGACAACCAGGGGGCTGGAGCACCTTCGTTATGAGAACAGGCTGAGAGAGTTGGAGTTGTTCAGCCTGAAGAAGAGAAGGTTCCAGGGAGACCTTACAGCGGCCTTCCTGAAGGGTGCCTACAGGAAAGAACAGATGGGCCTTTTTATCGAGGAGTGTAGTGAAAGGACAAATGGTAATGGTTTCGAACTGGAAGAGAATAGATTTAGATTAGATATTAGGAGGAAATTCTTTTCTGTGTGGGTAATTCAAGGGCAGGTTGGATATGGCTTTGAGCAACCCAGTCTAGTGGGAGGTGTCCCTGCCCATTGGCAGATGGGCTTTTAGGTGCCTTCCAACCCAAATCATTCTGTGATTCCATGATTCATTAGTTATGGTAGGTATAGTAAGATTGACTTGCTCATATCTTCTGGGGAAAAAAAAATCAGTTGTTTTAAATAATATTGTTAATATTTTAACAGTCTGTTATTAAACAAAAAGGTTTTAGTGCACACATCCAAAACATGCAGTGTGAGAGTTCTCTAATATTTTGAGCTATGTCATTTGTGAGGTACGTGAGCAAAGACTTTTCTGTGTAGACTCTTAACTGCATGAATTTTATTTCTTCAGTGCAGAAGCTATTTTTTGACAAGTGTTTACCTGTGAATGGCAGAATATTAACATCTCTTCAGTTAAAAAATAAAATAAAAAGGGCATACCAGTGCCAGACATCTTAACTTACCAAGGGCAGATGAAGAGTGTTGGCTGTTTGCTAATAAAGAGGAGCTCTACAAATTCAAATTGTGCCATTAGCTGTTGGCTTTGTGACTGAGAGATGAGATCTGAAACAAGAGGAAGTAAGAAGTTGGCAGCTCTGCATTGGTGCCCAAGTGTCTGCTATTACACTGTTTATGCCAAGTCAGAAATTGAGGCTATGAAACATTAATTGGCTTGCTAGGAAGTGGATGATCGTTGTGGCTTAGTTGATTAAGATGGTGCAACATTAAAAAGTGTCAGATGGAGAGTTCAGTTAGACACACAGATCTGTTTAATCATTTAGCCATTACTGTTTTCTGAAATTGTAATTCAGCCTCTTTCATAAAATTTTAATTAATTAGTTTTAATTAATGTTCTTTTCAGCTTGCAACATATTAAATTTATTGTTTACAAGAAGTCATAGTAACCATTTTATGCTAAACAATTTGTTAAGCAATTTTATGCTAGCTTCATAGGAACAGTTTTAATCAACGTGAGTCACCCAGAACTAAGAGTGTATTTCAAATGCAGCTGTTGATGCAAAGAAGTAATAGTACCTTGAATTTGTTGACATGAATTCTGTATGTGTTGCTTCTACTTATTTCAACAGGTAACTGAGCTCGAGTGTGTGAGCAGTCAAGCCAATGCAGTCCACACACATAAAACAGAGTTAAACCAGACAATACAGGAGTTGGAGGCTACGCTGAAGAAAAAAGAAGAGGTATTTGCTAACATTTATTCTTGGGCTTGCTGTTATGTCACTTCTAAAGGCTTTCAGTATTAAGCTTGTGATGGGTGTTGCAAAGTAAAATTGTTTTCAGCTTTTTTGAAATTATTAATATTTTTCCATCTATATAATTAGGTCAGTCCAGTATACGGCTGGGTATTTGAAAAACAAAAAAAACGATGATGTTTTCCTGCTTGCTTTTACCAAGCATCTCTGTTTGTGAAAGTAAGTCATCAGTTTTCTCTGCAGAGCAAAAGATGCAGTCCAAATTCACTAAGAAGGGAAGCTGTCATAAGCATGTTTTCATTTTTCTGCAGAGTAGGGTTTGGAACAAGTAATTGATCAATGACTTTGTCAGGCCAATCTGTTTTTCAGGCTATGTTAATATAGCTGATCCCTGAGATCAGCCCTTTCCTTAAACATATGCCAAGCCCCCAGCCTGGAACTTAATGATATTTATTTTGCCATCTGCCTTGGGACTGGACGAGCAGTGAAAAAATGAAAGGAATTGGAGTATCACCTGTACTGGCACAGGTCCTAGAGGAAAGCAGATTTGTGCCGCAGAATTATCAAGAATCGCCGCTTTATGGGTGGGAAAAGGAGGTGGAAGGAGCCACTTATGAAGGACTCGATCCCTTGAGCCCTCTGTGGCAGAGGCAGTGGGCACTGCCGTGCAGTGTGTCTCACGGGGTCTCACCTCCAGCAGGGCAGTTGTTTGCAAGGAGGATGTGGGAGAGGCACAGTATTTACAGAATATCCTCCCAAAATGGAGCAAAGCCTTTACTGAGCTCACTCATACTTAGCCCAAGGTTGGTAATGTTTCCCGTTTTGGTCCCCATTCACTTTTGAATTATGCTGAGCTGTTGGCTGCAAAGAGATCTTTCCTAAAGGAGTTATGGGAAGTGAATATGCCCTTCCGGAAAAAAGTACTTAATAGTTTTAAGTTGGATACCTTTTAGTTTCATTAACTGTTTCTATTCTTGTCTCCTGAAAGTAAGCTAACAAAAGATTTCTCTTGCATTCATTATTTTATCTCGATTTGTCATTTTTGTACCTTATTACTGTCTTGGTGAAATAAAGATACAATTTCTTTTAGACTCACTTTTTACAGAAATCAATGGTCAAAGCAGGCAATTTTCTGATGCCCAGCCCTGCTGCTATTGACATAATAAAAAGATCACAGATGAAAATTGGATTTTTCTCTTGAAAAAATGGAGAAGAATAGGTTTGAATAGAACTTAAAGTGTGAAATCTTTTCTCTAATTACAAGGACCCTTAATTTTCCAGGAGAATAATGCTTCAGATCTTTTGCGTGGGAGAGGAAAATTTGGACTTCTATAGAAGAAAATCGTTCTCTATATTGTTGTTTATTCACAACGGAATTGCTGTTTGGGACTGTGACTCAGGAGTATTGAGAGCAGGGCTTAAATTTCATGTGCTGTGATGGGCAGTAGCCAACTTCCAGTTTTGGTGTCATTGCAATGGCTTGCTCAGGAGAGGAAGCAGTAGCCAGCTTACCTGCTATGAGGCCAAGCCAGGTAAGGTGTTGCTAGCAAGGTTGTTTCTTCTCCCTTAGGAAATAGAAGGATTGAAACAAGAAATCGACAATGCGAGAGAGCTCCAGGCACAGAGGGATTCTCTGACCCAGAAGTTACAGGTGAGCTATAGTGCATTATCTTCATTTAGAGAGAAGGGAAAAAGCGACGAGTTCACATCAGCAACTTGAGCTATATTGACTAAACAAATATTTAGGTTAGTGGTTTATTTAGATAAATATTTAGGTTAGTGGTGGGTTGGGGCGATTTTTAGGAATTCGTTTCAAAATTTCCACCTGCTTTAAGTTGCTATTTTTACCTGAGGGAATCGACCCAAATTTCATATGGAAGTCCACAGAATATTCTCAGGCTAGCAGACATCCTTCATCAGTCCATGTCCTGTGCAGTTCTGGTCTCGTCACTGCAGTGTCTTCCCTTAGGTCTTGTGTGCCACTGAAACTGCCAGGCTGTGTATCATCAGGTTGGGATAAGTTTATATTCAGTTTTTAAAGGTGCACTGAGAAAGTAAAAGTTAAGGCTTCTTGTGTGGTACAGACTTTAAAAACACACTTTGACATTGTCTTGGAATTATTTAGAATCACGTTTTTGTCGGTTTTTTTGATTGCTTCTTTACTGCATGTAAAGCCAGATACCTCAGCTTGATGGAATCACTGTGCCCTCACTTGACCTTTCCTTGCTGCATCCGAGCTCATACATACATATCTCCCTTGTGACGCCTTTGAAATGAGGCTGACACAAAGCTTAGGTGGGTTAAACTCTAAATTCATACTTGAGAGTTTTGATTGAACTGGAAACTGAGGCATTAAATAGCTCCAAATCTGAAGTGCTGAACAGTGACCCTCGCTGTTCTGTGGCTTGACCTAAATCACAATGAAAGCAAACCCCATCAGACTAGGCACAGCTTAGAAATCGTAAAGCAGGTGTTTTTCTGAAATGCGTTATATAAATTGGAACTTCACTGAATCTCATTTTCACCTATGGAATAAATGAATTTATTCATTTTTCCCATTCTTAAGTAAAATTTTTTCAAAAAAGTATGTCATTACTTTAAACAATCTTTAAAGATTGTTTTGAGTGCACCTGAGCTTGCTTGTTGCACTATTCCAAAAATGGTTGCTGGCTTGAGGCTAAAAATGGGAGTTTTTATCTGAAAAGGTGCTTATCTCGGAGACTCAAAAGGGAGATTATAATGAAACTTGGAAATTGTTGTAGCAGTAGCATGTACAGTAATTTCAGTGTAAGATCATAAGAGAAATAATAGTGAGCCAAGAATTAGCTATCCTTAACAAGCAGAATTACGAGAGACTAGTAAGAGACAGAAGATTAGGAAATGCTAAGTTTTTAGTAAAATTTGACCTTGTAGTCAGTAGCTTCCTTTTGGTGTATTTATATCTTTAGTATCCAAAGGGATATATGTTGTTTATATATGTCCATATGTCATGTAGTGGGTGATGAATTTCGGGAGATAGTTCTATGTGTTCTGAGTTAAAAGTTGCCTTTCTTAAGCTTAAAGCTTATTACTGG
This sequence comes from Apaloderma vittatum, assembly GCF_000703405.1. Lineage (NCBI taxonomy): Eukaryota > Metazoa > Chordata > Aves > Trogoniformes > Trogonidae > Apaloderma > Apaloderma vittatum. The sequence goes on from NW_009701698.1 coordinate 14,519, forward strand.
CCTGATGCAGCCCATCTAGAAGATCTTGAGTTTTGCTTTGCTGTAATTGTCCTGCTTTGATTATACTGGCCTCTAAGCCTCTTCACCCCGCATCTGTGACGTCAGTGAAGCAGTGTTTTCTTCTGCTGCTCCAGACTAACCATCTCACATCTGTTCACTTAGTTGACTCATCGTCTGTTTTCAGGGTGATTGTCTCCACAGTCCGTTTGTCTCTTTTTTCTTCTGCTTTATTTCTTCCCCTTTTATGCTTACAAGTGCGTTATGTAACTCTAAAGTATTTTAGAATACAGCCTGTATGAAAAATGCTATATGAAGCAATTACTGTTACAAGGTGTATTGTGTTTCTAACACACTCATATCAGGGAATGAATTAGAATTCTATCATTGGCAAATTCCAGGGCAGAGCAATATGTTTATCACTGTTAAGGGTAAGTGTCGGGGCCCTTGTTACTTAATGATTTCATTAGTGATGTAGAAAAGACACACCAGTGAGTCATGATCAGTGTGACTCTCACAATAAGTCAAGATATCTTTATTACTATGGCTGATTCCTAAATATAGCTGTTGTGTGTGGTCTGAATATCGTATTCGGATCCTTGCACCGAATTCCACAAAAGATTATTGCAGTGCAAACAACAAATGGAACTTGTTACTAATTTATTTCTCTTCTAAATGAAAACAGTGTATGAGAAATGATTTGTGTCTTCTGTAAGATGAACCCCAAAAACAGCAGTGTAAAATACACCTTACAAAGGGCCTGAAGGTGTTGGAAGAGTCAGTTTACTGTTAGATGAGATTAACTAAAAATAAAGTGAAATGACACAGCTAGGGGAATAGATTACACTACAAGGACACTTCTTCTAATCAAAAAGGACCTGTTCTGAGGTAGACTGATTTGTAATGAGAAACCGCACCTGAGCTGGAAGTGAACTTCTAAGGCAATAGCATTGCAAAAATCATTAATACTTATCTAGACTAAATAAGTTTAAGGATCAAATGTAAAATTTGGGAAGAAACATTTTCCAGAAGTTAAAAGCAGCATCTCCTGGCTAACTACAGTTAGTTTTACTTCCCATACACCATTAAATATGTTAAGCATAAATTGGGGAAAACAAAGAAGGAGAGAGTGTGGAAATGTTTGGGAAGCTGAATATATGTGGATTAAGAAAGAGATATCAAGAAAGGAATATAAATAAAACATGCAAGCCAGAAGTTTAAGCAAAAGAAGGGAGCCCTTCTGATTTGAAGAGATACAGGGCAAGGACTAGCCATGAAGTGTAAGGCTTTGCTGAAATTGTATGGAAGTTCCTACATCTGACATAAAGGTTTTGATTTTACGTGGGTGTTCCACCTGGGTTTTACCTGGGTGTTTCACAGCAGAAAAATTCCTCAGTTTAAGAGCATCTGAGGGAGGGTGTGAGAAATGATCTTCAGTGCTTAGGTACAGGCCAGTGGGATGCTCTTCAGGCCTAGATGTCACAAAATGAAATGGTATATGTATGCACAGATTTGTTCTAGAGTTGTCTCTTTCATTGCTGGCTTGCCTGCTTATAGAAATTATAGAATCTCTGGGGTGAGAGCAGTGACAAGGACAATTCCTAGAGGACAAACATTTGGTGAACAGAAGAGGAGCAGTGACAGGAGAAGCAGAACGTCATGAGCCGACATGGGAAAACAGCAGTCAGTTTTCTGTGAGCTAAAGTAAGGTCTGTGTCACTCCTGCAGGGCTGAGAGGACCCTGAATTTCCCTTTTGGTCCTGTACTGCAGTCGCTTGGCCTCAGATGGCCTTGAATCCATGCAGTCACTACACCAGGTAGTATTTGTCAGTACTCAGTTCAGAGAGCAGAAGTAGGCTCAGCGAAGGAGAGTCTTCAGAGGGTATGGCTGGGTTATAATCAGTTAGCCTGTTCATTTACAGCGGTGGTGGGGTAACTAATCACTACATAAGCCTATATGTATTTTAATTCGTACTGTTTCTACAGATATTTTCAGTTAGCTTCCTTTAGTGCCTTGGCAACTGTGTCGTTCAGTGTTAAGCAGATTAAACTAATTGTCCTCTTTCTCTAGTTGTGCTGTTCAAGACCAATGCCCAAAACTCTGTGATTTTTAACTTGCTGATTTATAAAGCAGAAGTAAGGGAGATATTCCAGTTCAGCTTAGACATAACCCTTGGCTGCAAAAGCAGCCACAGTTTTTGGGAGTTTGGGCTCTCCAAGGCTCTGCCTATTCCACCTGCACCACTGCCAGGGGTCCCAGAGCTCTCCCCAGCTGCAGAGGCTGGGAGCCAAAACTGAGCAGTGGCCACACCACCCCGTCCTTCCTCTGGCCAGGGATGCAGTGGATGGGTGGACTCTGGCACAAACAAGGCTGCCATGCCACACCTGTTCCTCTTGACTGCCCAAATATATATTCTGTATGGGCCAGGTTGTTTCTTTTGGCTAGCTGAGCTCTTTCCAATGTAAACATGAGTACATTTCTGAGCTCTAAGGGAGACAGAAGAATCATTTAAGAACCAGTGGGAGAGTGGAATGGCAGAAAGAAGGGTCACTCCTGCAGGGAGCAGTTACTGCTGCCAAAGCTCCCCCGCTACAGCTGTGTGAATCTCATAGAACTTCAAAGCAGGCCTGTTAGAGCTTTGTGACATGAAGCCACTGTAAAGGGAAGTGGTGTTGAAATAATGTTAATGTACATAAGCATGAATTCACTATGCCCTTTTCCTGGGAATGGCTGGAAAGGGCACATGATGCATTAAGTAGCACTTTTGGATGTGCTTTTCATAACTGAAATTATGAAATTCAGTGTGAATTTACAAGACCTGCAATGAATGGGACAAATGACTGTACGCTACTCCAGACCTGTGGGGGGTGGGTCCCGGCGGGCTGGCCCAGGCAGTTTCTCCTCCTCCTGCTGGATGAGGGCTGAGCTTGCTGGGAGTCAGATGCCCCTGGCTGTGTGTGACTGGCTGCCACGTCTTCTTGCCACCTGTGGCATGGGAGCTACTTGTCAGAGCAGCCCTGGTGGCTCAGGCCCCCTGCCCAGCTGGAAGGCAGGTGCTGCAGGGCAGCCTGCAGTGAGGCAGAATGAGTCGCATGCACACAATGGTTTAATTTGGTTATGATCAGTGGCATCAGGTTTTTGTTTCCTTCTTAATTTTTCCACAGAAAAAAAGCCTATGATGTGAGGCAGGAGTAAGCTGGTACTCTTCCATCCATGAAGTAGTGTTCTGGGTGGGTTTCTGTATGAGAGCATTCAATGAGGACTCTGTCCTTGAGCAACTCGTGTAATCTAAATCAGGGAATACTTGAACTTCAGTAAACCTTTCAGAAGCTGTTTTGAGCAGGTGGCACATTTCTGAATGACAGAAGCAATAACTTACCTAAATAACTATATTGCATCCATTGTTCACTGACTAAATTTTATCCCTCTCCAAAAGTTCCTGTCCTTCAGATGAAGAATTGAAGAAACGGGGGAAGTGGTAGTGCATACGCAATCATAGTAACATTTTGGGTTCTGATTCTGGCTTAGTGGAAACTTTAGAGGGTCACAAATTGTTTTAAAAACCAGTTGACAAAAATAGCACAGGAATACCTGCAGGAGGTTAGACTGCTTTCTGTTCAGACAACACATTAACATGTTATGTATTTTCTCCGAAGGAAGTAGAAATTCGAAACAAAGACCTGGAAGGCCAGCTGTCTGATCTAGAGCAACGTCTGGAGAAAAGTCAGAATGAGCAAGAAGCTTTTCGCAATAACTTGAAGACACTTTTAGAAATTCTTGATGGAAAAATATTTGAACTAACAGAGTTACGAGATAACTTGGCCAAGCTAATAGAATGCAGCTAAAGAAAATGGGATTTCAGTGCCAATCAGCTTAAAGATGCACTGTCTCTCTTCATAGGACTGTGTTGGGCTCTGCATCAAAGTTGCACAAAATTAGAAAATGCTCCTCGGGAGGGCTTGTTTTAAATTGGAGTCATATTTCAAAGAAAAATTCAAAACTCAGCTTGTAGCTAGTTGAAGTTAAAAACAACAAACAAAAAAACTTGAAATACAAATTACCTCCTTGTACATTATTGGCCACAGATAACTTGAAAGATATTACCAGTAATTGAATACAATCCTTTCCTAATTATCAGTGGTGGAAGAGTTAGCAGTGTCCCAGGTCACATCCCCTTTTTGTGATAGACACAATATAGGTTATCTGCTGTTTTATTTATTTAAGACATTTAATTGCTGTATTTTGTGCAAGAATTTAGTGATGGCAGCCCTGTATTTTGTTGTTCTTAATAATTTCTCAGGATACTTTGCACTGTGGAGAAGCAGTGCCCTTACCAATTTATTCTTGCCAGGAGTGAGAGAGAGTTGCATCTTTAATTGAAACAAAGCTACTATAACTGCTTGTATAAAGTTCTTCCTTTGGGTTTCTTTTTGCTTGGTTGGTTGGTTTTTTTCATTTATATATATATATACACACACCTATATATATATATATACTGGAAGATACCGTATTTCTTCATGGAGCTTACTCTGATGTTCTACAATATTGTCCAGTGTAAGTTTTACTTTTTCATATGAATTCCATGTAACTGCAGTGAGATACTATCTTCCACTTAACTATATTTGGAAGCCAACCAATGATAGAAGGTGAGTCTCCCAGTTAAAAAAAAAAAAAAAAAAAAAAAAGAAAAAAAAAAAGAAAAAACCCTCAGAATTTTAAATGTAAAATTTGATGTGGACAGATAACAAGGAATAGCCAGTCCTTTGTTTTCTGGCCTTGGTACATATATCGAATATATATGTTCAATTAACTCTTAACCTGTTCTGCAGGAGACTTTCTCAGAATGTCATATGAATTTCAGGTTTTGTGAGTAATGGCTTATGGGGAGCACTGTTTTATTACCAATTGCATTAAGGCCGTAGACATATTGAGAGAGATTACTCATACACTGACTTGTCCAGCCAAGAAAGCTGTTTCTAGAAGTTCTGTTGTCATAGCAAATTGAAATGGAGACATGTTTACTCTTTTATGGGTCTTCATATCACATCTTTATTGAAACTACACCAGGCAATATTCTGAACTGTTAACTAAATGTTTAAAAACAGGAGACTGAATTCAATTATCCTCAGTGAGCAGGTTTTAAAGTTGTTTTGATGTAATTTTAACAGACTTTTGGCAAACACATTTCTTTATATAATAAGTTTATTCAAAAAAAAAAAAACCAACACAAAACCTCTTTGAAAGGTAAGCCAAGTGTCTTGTGTCTTGCATCAAAGTATATTCTTGCCATAAATTGCTTGTAATGTTGAAGAGGGCTTTTTAAAACTGTATGAATGAGTGTCAGACTTCAGAGTCAAAAGATGCACGGACCTTTGTTTGCTCCCCGAATTAATTTGAATGTTAAACAAGAAATCTAGCTGCTTATTAAATTTGTACAACACAGTTTTCTCCACTTAGAGAATGCTATTCAAAACGAGAAATGTTTTCATGTGTGTACTGTGTGTATCTACCATATAATACACACAAGTTCTCATTTATATTAGAAATACATGCTTTATTTCTATAATACTGGGGTTTTTTCTGTTTAGCAGTGATTTATCAGGTCTCCCCTGACTAGTCAGGAAAATGGTTTAGGTGAAATGCTAAACCATCATGTATTATACATTATGTAATGTACACAATGTTTAAGTTTTCTCCATATTTTTAGGGTATTTTCGCACTTATTTTATTTATTGAGGGGGCGGGGGGCTTGGTTTGGTGTGCTACTTTGTGGTGAACTACATGTTTTTCATTCGGTGGATTTTAGACGTTGGTGTCTATATCTTCATCAAGTCCAGCTGAGCAGATACGACTACTTTTTAATTTTCTTGGGGATGTTTGGGCCTGATTCTCCTGTCACTTCAGCTGCTCTAAACCAGATGTGTCTTTGATGTGATGTCAGCAACATTCAGCTGGCATAACATCTGTGGAAGTGCAAGAAGAATCTGGCCTGCTAATGCTCAATGGACATAATAAAGATGAAGAAAGAAAGGTGATGATTGAATAAATGTAATATTATTTTTAATGATATTATTATTGACATTTTTTAAGATATTATGTCATTTACATGTGGGAAAATAGTGGACAGAAATATTTCCACTTTAATCTTGTGAGTATGTGTGGTACATGAGTATTTCTATGTATACGTACACACACATATGTATATACAGAACATGGAAAAATTTAAATGTGCACATTTTTAATATTTTCCTATTGAAATTAAATTTAAAATTGGAAATTGATATTTGAGAATTTCTTTTCTCATAGAGTAGATACACTTCATCTCTTTTTTTTTTAAGTAATACAATTACCGAGGGCTGCACCTTTGAATTCCCAAAGAGTTGCCAAACAGAAATATGGGATAAGGTGGACATACGTGCACATATAAATAAAATCCTATTGCTAAGACTATTTTTAATGTTTATGTACGGTAGGTGAGTGTTTAGAAATTGTGACCTAAAGTTCATACTTAGGTGGCTGTACCTACTGTAGCCTCTCCACTTATGTTTTAAGATAAAAGTTTGCCTGCTTGAAACATTACTTTACCAGAGACAGGTATTATATGTTGTATCTTATCTTTGATGAATGTATGGGGATATGTATATCAGAAAACCTTGTTGAGTACTATAGCCTGAAAACATGAACCATGAACTTGCACTGGAGGGGAGAGCAGTCACATTGCATATAACTTGCTATATAACTATAACTACAGTCATGTAAAAAAAAAGCAAAAAAAAAAGCAAAAAGAATTGCCAAAAAACTAACAGAAATGCCCAACCAAAAAAAAAAAAAAGAAAAAAACTTTTTTTTTTTATTTTGAAATACATTTGCTGTTCTCTGGAGAATGTACTTTTACTCTTTATTTTTTTCTTAAATCTTTCTCAAGTATGTGCAAGTGATAGCAGCAGCTACCTTAATTTTTCAGGTGCTACTGGATTTTGCATTAGCGTGTTATGTTGTGAAATCCTGACTTTGACATAAAAGATTTTTGTAAGTATATCCCCGTCTGGATAGTTAGTTTTTGGAGTGTCTTGTTCATAATCCATATGCCTCAATGATCCAGAAGTTGCATTTTTTCTATGTGGACAAAGTAAAACGTGTGAATCAATCTGTCTGTTACAGACTGGGAATTCCTTTTCCTGGCTAATATATGCAGGAAAGAGGAGAACAAAATGAACTGATAATGCAGAAATGCTGTTAAAAGGTCTCGAAGAAAATACATTTTCAGGTAAAATATAAATAAATAAAGGGCTAAATCGGATGTAACACAACCAAGTATTGTTTAATGCTGTCGGTGGCATTCCCAGGATAATTCCTTTAAAGAAGACCCTGCTAGAATGAACAATGTGTCAATTAAAGATGGATATTTTGGGACACGTCTTTTCAGTTTTCAGTTGTGGAAGGTTTCTGATTTCAGCTCATTTTTCTACCGGTTAGGGATTAACTTCAGGTTTTGCCTCCAGTAAGAGGTCAAATCTCAATTCGATCTATCACCTTTTATATTCCGTACTGAAGTGGCCACTGAACAGCGCTCTGTGAACATCACAGTCCAAAGTCAAAATCAAAACCTTTTTCAGAAATACCACACGGAGAGAGGAATGGAAAACTGTCACAAACCTTGATTCTCTGCAGAACTGTGGATGTCAGTAAAAGCACTTAATCTGGTTGGCTGCAGAAGTTTTGGATCTTGAGGACAAAGATAAAGCAGATGAGAGATTAGGTCTGAATGTCAAAAGACAATTTAAAAAAAAGGATCGTCAAGAAACTCCACCCAAAGGCACGTAGTTCAGTCTCGGTAACTGGACATCCCAGTTAAGTGAGCAGTTACACACCGAGTTTTTCAGGAAACGGACCTGACTCTGCAAAGCAATGTTCAACTTGTCTTGTTTACATTTTCTTAGTAATGCTGCATATGTGCACTACCTCTGATTGGTGCTAAGCAGAGAACATATCACGGAATGACAGATATTTTTTTAAATCTCTGTTTTTGCTTAGTAGCATTAGTTCTTTTTTCACTCCACTTCAGTCAGCTAGGGTTATTTTTCCCCCTTATGTTAAATGTTTGGGAACAATGAACAAGAGTTTTGTGTTAGATCCTGGAGTCGGTTCAGCTCATGTCCACCTCCTGGCCGTGCAACATAGCCAGACAGCAGGTACAGCTGTTCATATCACAATACCTCTAGAAACTGTAGAGTGAAGTGGGTTTTCACACCATCTAGGGTCTTGTAGCTTGCCTGCCACAACCTCTCAGGGACCTGTAGCTGCCAGTCCTGCCCCTGCGCTGCTGACAGCTCATCCTAGGACCAAAGAAACACAAGCATGATTTATACCCACTTCCTCCCTCATTGCCTGGTCTTGCATGAGCAAAGCTCAGCTGCAGCTACACATCTGGCAGTTTTGTCATTTTACAGCTACAGGCATGGGAAGGAGGGGAGGAACCATCAACGATGTTTTAGATTTGGGGCAGATGGGGGAAATGCAGAGCTTTCAAAAAGATTCCCTTGTATGGAACCAATAGCTGTGAAACAGATGAGAATGGTTTGTGAAGCAAAAGATGGACCACCTGAACTGTGCAGCAGTGACACAAAGCCCTTTGGAAAGGATCCTGCTTCCCGTAGGTATTCACATCATGCTGATTGTGAGCACACCTTGCTTGCCCCAGATGCAATAGGCTTCTCAAGGTCGGCATTTTAGGTGTGTGTTTCATGAACACAGCCCGAGTCTTGACAGTCTGCAACCCCCATGTCCTTCCAGCCTTCTGGCTTCACAGCTCTAGAGGTTTGGTATCAGTGTCAAGTCATAGGTAGTGGTTGACAACACTCCAGATTTTTTCCTGCCGTAGGTTCCTATCACCAGAGGTGTTTGTGTAACAAAGTTCTGAGCCGGGTTTTGGGGTTTTTTCTTTGTTTTCTTTGAAATTCGAAGTAGTTTCAGACCCTGTCCATCCCTGATCTGAGGATTCTCATCTGCTCTCATCTGAGTCTCATCTTACTGCATGGATCCAGCAGTGTGTCTGCTGCTTTTCCTTCCACTAGATTGAGAATAGCAACCTAGAAGTTTTCTTGGAAGAGAACTTGCATTCTGTGACTCTGGTAATTCTTGAAGGGGAAGAAGTGTTTTTTTGTCAGTAGATCCAGAAGGAGGCAGAGCCCAGGACCTTCGCAAACAATGTGTGCATCCAGATGCTAAGGGGAAAGGAAGAACTACATTAACAAGGTATGTTTAAGTATAATCTGTGTGTGTGGATTTCCCCCTTTTGAGTTAAATATCGTCATGCAGATATTTGCAAGCTGAAGATTTTCAGAGAGGGATCAAGACCTTTGAAGTTCTCTGAGTCTGGACTGTGTTTTGTTACATGATGAGGGAAATTTTTTCTATACAAAGCAAAAGAAAGGGGAAGCAAAATATCTTGTGCATCCCTGCAAGACAGATATCACAGCTCTTACCTGTGGAAACATAACAATTAAATCTACTTTCTCTGCATCTGAATATACTGTTATTTTTGTAATTCCAGTAGTGTTGTTTCTCAGAGCCTGCAGCAGTGGGAACCAGGTATCCGTCAGTGAATTGCACAGCTCTGTCTTTCATGTAGTGAGAGGGGCCAGGATAGCAGCAACGTGTAGCTGAGCAGCCCAAGTAGTGTCTCATGTGAGTGTCCTGCACCAAGGCCCTGCCACTCAGCCTCTGCTGTGCCCCGTTGGCTCCCCGGGAGCTACCCCAGACATGGCTGCCCTCGCTGCCTGTCACAGAAGCGACCCCAGAGGGTTTGTTGGCCTTTGTTCAGAAGCTGCTGGTTCAAACCACTGCCCCATCGTTACCGTCAAACCCTTTTGCTCCACAGAATTCTACATATTTGGAGACTTGCTTGCAGGGGGCAAAAACAGAGGGGAAGTTTTATTCTGCACATCTTAAAGAAGGAGAGTAATGTGCTGGTTTTGATAGAAGCACTTTTTTTCCCCACATCTTTGAAAGAAAAATTATGAAAGCTTTATTTGGGGTGGTTACTGTTATCATTTGAACCTACAAGTCAAAACTTCCTTATCCTGTATTTCTTGTATTTTTCCTTTTTTCTCTCTCCATTTTTTTCTTCTGTGTAACATGGAGCAGGCAAGCATGTGCTTACAAATGCAAGGAAGTCCTAAACTACTTAAGGAATTAGATATATAAACATCCAGTGTCTTGCTCATCAGGCAGGCACATCAGCAAGCCAAACAATTAAAACACATAAAAGGTATCTAGAGATGGGGTGCTGTCTGTTGTGCATGAACATCTAGCCTCAGCAACCAGTCAGTCAGACAAGCTGACAGAAGAGGCAATGAGGGAGCATCGGGAATGTTTTAAACAAGCGTTACTGGGGCATGCCACAAGGAAGTATTCTGAATCAAAGCTGGCCGAAACAGAGTGCAATGCAAGTGTTTTCAGAAGACAAGAGTTTGTACGCTCTTCACTGGTGATGACTGCATTGCAGAAATAGAAAATTCCTCTAAGGCACGTTAACTCTTCAAGCCAAAATGTGTCAGGATTGGCAGGCTGTTTTCAGAAGAAATGGCTGATTTTCCTGCTTAAAACAAAGGGATCATATACCAGGAAGCAAAAATTCCCATCAAGATAGAGCACTTCTGCTATCAGCCAGGATAGGCGACAGATCTTCTGCAAAGGAATTAAAGCAACATTTGGAAACTTCCCTGAGAGAACCAGTACAGAGATGAGAGCAGATCTCTGTGCAGCTGCCGCAGCGTGCCTGAGCCAGGATGGGAAGCTACATGACTCGCAGTCTGGACTGGCAGGACAGGCAGGTAGCAAACAGCATTGTAGGTTCAAATGCTTATAAGGGAACTGTGACCTCCATAAACTTACCTGATTGTCTTACACTGGTTAAAAGCTGGGGCACAGATACTTGGAAGCTAGTTAGCTAGGGACAGTGGTGTGTCAAGGGGTCAGACTTTCAACAGCTGGAAGGTCTTGACAGATATAAGTGAAGAAACTCCAGTTTACAACATTTCAGTATATTAGAAAATCTTTTAGGGTAACCCAATGACATGTTAATGCACTAATGGAAAACATCATAGTGTCCCCTTGGGTAACAGTTAGGCTCCTTCCACTGGGCAAACTCCAAAGGGAGCAGGAGCTAAATTTTGCAGTTGCTTAACCAAGCTGGTGATGACAGTACTTTCTTATTCAGAAGCATTCCTGAAACCTTAAGTATCCACTAAGGACTACAGCAGCTTCGTACATGAAGACCTTGAAAGGCAGAGAGACTTTGGATCTGTTGGGCAGCTGATGGCTGGGAGCAGAAGCCAGGTTTATCACAGATGGCCAGTAGTGCAGTCTTGACAAATGCTGGTTGGGGCACAAGAGTTTCCATTTAAATTGAGATTAAAACGTGAAGACTTGAAGGTTTGGTTTTGTTTAGGTTTTTTTGTTTTCTTTTAATTTGGTTTGTGGGTTTTTTTTCTGTGAAATGGGGCATAGCATTAACTTGGAAGTGTAACTGGTTGTTGTGTTTTAGATGTAATATATGTTAGTTTGTATACAAATCTAAGAAAAGCATGTCCTGGCAGGCAACCTGCCAGAAACTCATGCTCTTCCTGAAAACATAGCCTGAGTAGACACTTCCTTTTTCTCTTGTTCTCTTTTTTTTTTTTTTTTTTAAACAAGGACTGTGACAAATGTCATCTCCTGAACAGAGATTTGCTCTATCAATCAAGCATGGTTAACAGATGCTACCTTTGACTGAGGTCAAGTGCTGCACTCCCCCCGTATTTTCCTAGAATGGATTCAATGAAAGTAAACATGCGCCAAGTGTCACTTGCTAGTGTGTGGCTTTTCTTGATCCCATCTGCTGGCCGATGCATGGCCACACCTTGCAAAGGCCACCAGGCTGACCCACTGGGCACGGTGTAATTTGAAGCTGTGACAAAGCAAGGCGAGGTGGGGGATGATGTGACACATAGAACACTATTGCAGAAGTAATGGAAATAATTTGTTCCTATGTTGGTAGTGGGCAGGACAGTAAGTAATGACCTTATGTTTCAGTTTAGATTGATAGAGAAGCCTTCAACCAGTAGGCACGGCAGTGGATCCCCTGGAGAGGCTGTGACCTTGCGGTTCAGGAAACTATTATGGGAATGACACGAGTAAATGTGCTCCAGCAACAAAAGGATAGGATTGGGGCTTTTTAATTAGTAATTTCTTTTTTTTATGCCAATTCAAGACTTTTTTAACATGTCACTAGAAACCAAAAAGCTGTGTGCAATGGCTTCTCTGTCAAGTTGTTTTTGCACAACTCTGTCCACTCCAACAGTCATCTTACTCACAGCAAGTGAGTGTCGGGGATAAAAAGACCATCACTTTATGATTCTTCATATGAACTTGATTCATAAAACATCTGTCGTGTTGTTTATATTGTGCAGTTAACGTGCATGGCAGTTTAAGCATGCATTGATGATTTTGTATGCCAAGAGCTCAGTTACATTCCTACTGAAATTTAATGGGATTGAAATAAAGTACCGAGGAAGAAAAAGTATAGTTAATATAAACACTTTGTATGAAGTGCATGGTTCTTTGATTTTTTCTTATTCTTATTTCTTTTAAACAGTAATATACAGAAGGAATGTGATGCAAATTATATAATTTGTTTAATATAAAATACTTAAGTAAAAAGTGAATTTTGTCTGAAAGACCATGAATGTGTTTGGCCTTACATATGCCATATGGGCCATAGTGAAATGTCTTGGAGAAGTCAAGACTACTGTCCTACATGGTGAGAAAGAGTGAAAAGAAGGCAAACAGATGATTTCTGTGGCACAAGCACCTCCAACAAACATCCCCCCCACAGCACACAAATGCAGTAGAAACAAAGCATAGAGCAGCAGATAATTATTTTTTTTTGCTTTTTTTCCGAGCATTTTCATTGACTGAAGAGAGTGAACCCCAGCACTCACACAGACAGGTAGCAGCTGATATAAACCTCCCCGTTTTTATCCACCAGCCCCTTCTGTTGAAGCGACATTTCAAGGGAGATGTGCCATCAGAGCTGCTCAGAGTCTGGACAAGCCAGCATGACAGTAGTGAAGATCTGCATAAATATTAGACGAAGTAAGAGACAACAAGAGTCTCAGGGCAAAGCGGGAAAGGGCAGGAAGGCATCTCTTTGGGAACAAGTGAGGTCTGCAGTTCTGCAGGATGGAGAGCTGAACAGAATCTTGCAGCACTTGCTGTGAGCCGGGCAGATCGCGTAGCAATGCTACTACAGCTTCCCTGTAAAACCTCTAGAATTGTTTTCTGCTGTAGTGCAGTTGTCAGCAAAGTGATGCTCGTAATGGTGAAATGGCTGACATGGTACATCTACTATTTACAGAGGGTATTTTATTGTTAGTTACATCCCTCCCTCCTAAAAGGTCAAAACACAGTAGCAGAAGTATAGCACTAGACCTACATAGGTGATCTGTGACATGAGCATAAAGCTCAGGCTTTGGCAGTGGCAGTGACACGCTGGTGGTTTGGTGACTGAGAGAGACTGCACTTGTCCAGGATTTGTGCAAGCTCCCTTCTACAGCAGGAAAGATAAAGCTTGTAAAATGGGATTCTCCCTACAATGGGAAGCAGCAGTAGGAGAAGAATAAGAGTTCATAGGTTGTGGAAGAAGAGATCTGATAACCTCACTTTCTGTTTTTATAACTCTTCCTTCTCTCCATCCCCTCTGCCGAGTATGAAGTGGTGTCACGGAAACAAACCCCACACATATCCATCGGTTTCTGCAGGAAACAGGTGGTGTGTTTTTTCTACAAGTTTGCGAAGGACTGTGGCCCAGTGCATATTTATTTACAATGCACCTTTCCTTCACATCTGACATGTAATGAACACGAAAAAGAAAGTAATTATGGTCTTTTATGTGTTGTACAAAATTAAGGCCTTATTCCGAATAGCATACCACTGCCTTCCAAGTGTGCCTACATACATATGCATTAATGCACAACTCTGATGCATGCATTAAATATACTTCCAACCTTTAAGAATACCTTGAGTCATAAAAAAGCAGCTACTGATCTACTGAAGCCAGTGCCAACACAGACACCAACTGATGGTGGCAAATACTCTTAAACACAAGTTTGTCCTCCAGAGCAGAATGTGTGAAGGCACCCACACCAGGGCAAAACGAGGGAATTAGGGACAGACCTCAGCTACAAATACAATCCCCTTCTTTCACAAGGAAAAATCAGTGGTGATCAAAGACCTTACTTGTTTCAAAACACATTTTCTACTTGTTCAACATGTTCTGCCACAACCCAAAATTAACAGCATATGCCATTCAATGCCAGAAAACCAGGCCTCAGTTCTTGTTTAGGACATTTTGCAGTGTAGACTTGTGCTGCAAATGCAGTGCAAGTTATGAGAATTATATTACAAGAAATGTCATACCTTTTTCTTGTTTTCTCAGGATTGTAACAGCACTAAAATGTTTATGTCCCAGAACTATGCTTGATTTTTAATTTACTTTTTTCCTGTTAAGGGACTATCTGAGCATAGGACCTGCTTGCACTGACTTGCCAGCACTGTAGTTCTTGTATCAGAAATAGTGAGTGACAGGAAAGAGAAACACAATACAAACATATCTCTTTTGCTAGACTTATGTCTAGATAAATAACACAGAATGACTATAGGAAAAAAACCCAAACAACTAGCAACTCTAGTCTGGGGCATGATTGGTCTGGTTTGAGATATCTCCTTCTCTGGGGACAAAAAAACCAAGTTAAACTCTTCAAAACACTCATAAATGCACTTTTAAAGTATCCAGGTTCTTCATATACAAACTGGTTTGCTTTTGAAATATTACATTGTGACTGCAGGTGGAGAATTGCTCTCTCTGCATAATGGCATTGCCACTAGCTAGCTTTGTAGATTTAGGAGAGTGCAACAATGGAACTAAGATCTTAATATTTCTGGGTTTAAATTATTGCCCTTGGTTTTGTCTTTTGCTTAAGAGATGGAAGCCCATGTGACTCGTATTTAAGCATAACTATCCTGCATTATTTAAGGCAGTATGTCAAAAAATGAAACGTGAGATTTTGGAAATGCCTTGGGCTCCTTTCCAGTTTCAGTTATATTAGCACTAAAACCACACTACAGTGGGATTGTTCCAGACTGACTGGACAAGAAGGTTATGTCACCCTTCCTGGTTTTCTCTTTCATAAATCAACAGAGCTTTATTTCACAGTGAATTGGGCCCCTCAGCTCAAAAGAGACAGGGAACTGCTTGAGAGAGTCCAGTGCAGTGCCACAGAGATGATGAAGGGAGTGGAACATCGCCCTTATGGGGAAAGGCTGAAGAAGCTGGGTCTCTTCAGCTTGGAGGAGGCTGAGGGGTGATCTCATTAATGTTTATAAATATGTCAAGGGGGAGTGTCAGGAGGGCGGTGCCAGGCTCTTTTCAGTGATGTCCAATGACAGGACAAGGGGCAATGGGTTCAAGCTGGAACACAGGAGGTCCCACAAAAACATCAGGAAAAACATTTTCCCTGTGAGGTGACAGAGCACAGGCTGCCCAGGGAGGTTGTGGAGTCTCCTTCTCTGGAGACATTCAAAACCCGCCTGGACGTGTTCCTGTGTGACCTACTGTAGGTGATCCTGCGCTCACGGGGAGGCTGGACTAGATGATCTTTTGAGGTCCCTTCCAACCCCTAACATTCTGTGATTCTGTGAATGACAAAAATAAAACCACTAAAAATTATACTTAAATAAAAGAAAGCATTTAAAAATTATTTCTTTCGTAAGAACACAGGGGAAGAAACATTATATAACTGTTTATCTGCCTTGGTTTACAAAGCTGTCACCTAAATGTAATTATTCCCTGCTGCAGCATAGCTTAGGCACAACCATCTGCCATTAAGCAACAACAGGCAGCTTGAGGAGTTAAAAGACTAACAATGGAAACCTAAATGAACAAGATAAGAGTTCCTTTTCAGTGGGAACCAAACTGCACTAAAAATTATTTTTTTGATGTTGGTATATAATGCAAGTTAAAACCAGACAGTGGTCAAATAAATATCCTTTAATAAAGAAAAAAAGGAATCATTTTAAAGCACCAAAACTGTGAGTATGATGTTACATTGCATGTACAAGAACATAAGTGCAGTACTTTGTGTACAGGTTTAAATTTCTGAGTCATGATAATAAAAAACATAAAATACACAGCAATAAACTTGCATTGCAGAAAAGCTGCACTAAAAAAGAGCAAAAAGCAGACAGTTAAAACTTTTTTTAGGTTTTAGGTATTGCTAGGAATGTTTACTTTTTACCTTTTTTTTTCTAAGCATAGTCCTTGCTTAATACTTTATAACATTGAGCATTTTTAGGCATAGTAAATTTGCAGAGTCGTTTACAATAAAATACGCATTTAATATGTCCTTTTGAATATAATGGAGTTAAAGAACTTTCTTAAAGCCAAGCACAACGTGCTAGTAGTGTTTGAGCCTACCAATAATATTGCACAAAGCTAGTGAATGGTAAATAGGTTTTGATTATTTCTTACCTATTCAACAGGCTTAACAAAGAAGTTACTTTCATTAAACTTCACTGGCTTCTTCATGCAAGACAACCTGTAGCCATCTGTATTTCTTAAGCTTTCATCTTATGATGATGTCTTTGTATATATCCAAGATTAAATTTAAAACATGGAGCAACCACAGTAACACACTGGGAGATGTTGAGTATCCCTATTTCCCAATTCAGAAGTACGTTTCTAATCTGAAAATCAAGCCAGTCTATGGCAAAATAATTACCAAAGAGTAAGTCTATGGAATAAAAGCTCTGCAGTTTGGACTATGCTCAGCAAAACAGCCATCATCCTTTTTCATTTGTTCCAAATGGACATGCTACTGGTTAAGAGCCTCAGAGATCAGCTTTAAGTAATACTCTACATTAATATTAGAAACTTAGCAGAGTAAAATCCATTTCTTGGTCATTTTCCATGTTAAGAGGTACATCAGAGCATTCACATATGAGAGTGGAAAGATGACCTCTTCCGTCAAATTCTAAAGCTCTGGGCCACAGAACATAGAAGACCTGAATTACAATAAAAATACATATATGTCATGTGGCAGATTCACCATGGAGTTGGGAGTTTTGGATTAATAGTCAAACTGAACGGAAGTGCAAAGAACTGTATATACAACAGCCCCTCCCAAAAAACACTGGCATGCCCACCCAACCCTTGACCCTCCTAAAAATTCTAATTTTAAGTATTTATGTATTAGGCAGCAATTAAATATAAATTCATTTTGTAGGAAAAAAATTTAATTACAGTATATTTATAGGTTAAAAATAGCCACTGCTGTACTTTTTACAGCATTAATAGCAGTATGTCAATGTGCCTATTACACCAAAGAGCAATTTGCAGACAAGTTCAGGATGACCTATGGTCTGTCAGCTCTAGTAGCACTGAAATCATGCAACACATTCTCCCAGTAAGGTGCTTCTGTTTACTCCTTTTCTTTGCAAGAAGCTTCACTTAACATTAATTCGGTAGTGCTGAACATAACAACATACTGTCCCTGCTTATGGAATCATTACCAGGAATACGTCCAAGTAATGTAACTATGTAGGCATTAAAATGAAAAGAAAATACGATTACACACGTGAGCATATTTGATTTACAAATTACACTCTTGAAATTCAGTGCAACAAACGGAATAAGGGTAACATTAACCAATAAAAGCTTCTGCTTCCTCTTCTCAGTAAGTCGCATCTTCAGTTATGCACCTGTCATTAATATTAAACATTACAGAATATAGTGCTTACAGTCAAAATGATTCTTACAAATAATGAAGTATGTTGAGTTCTATCCCCAATGTAGTCACAAAAAAATACAATATATAATCATACTAATTTATTTTACAGGTGTCTGCCATAGTATGCAGACTGTCAGATTTTAAAAAACAAGCAAAACACCTTAAAAGTGGTGTTTAAGAATTAAAAAGTCTTCATCTACCCTAGACAGACAGCTAACATATGAAAACGGAGTGAAGAAAGTAAGACGATTGGTCATTTGTAAAGGATCTGGAACCTCTGCGAAAGACAGCATGAAATTCCTGTTGATGCAAATTCCACTTCTGATCACAACACCGCTGTTTACTTTCCGTTCTGGTTATTATAGTAGAAATGATGTATTTTGTTTCTTCCTCCCACTCATAAAAGGTTTTTCAGTCCTCACATAAGCATTTACAACAAACATTACACATTCCAACTCTTTACCTCACTGGATCAGTTACACTATACTAAAACAGTTTTAACTTGAACAAAGTAAGAAGTTTCTAAAAATGGAAAAAGCTTGAAAGCTGACAAACAAGATAAATGACTAGCAACAGAACAACACAGCCACAACAGTGAAGTCCAGCCACAACTGAAAAATACCAGTAATAGGTCGAAAGGTCTTTTTGTGGAGGCTCCCTTGCACATGTTCGTGTGTTTTTTCTATAGCGATCCTTGCCAAGATGCCTCAAGGACCATCACAATTATTACAGGTTTTCTCAGCTATGGAGGAACTGATTTCAGTGCAGGGCTGTCACAATTTCCGTAAGGTTCTTGTGAATATATTTAAAACTTTCCCCATTTACTCCTGGAGCTATCCCACTGCAAAATTTCACATTATGGAGGATAGGAAGTTTTACGCATTAGCCTGTACATATGCACAATTTTTATATCCAAGTGAAGAATTATGTGAAATTGTGACATCTAGTGACCCATGGAGGATGAAAATCCAGGAATTCTTTTTTTTAGAAGTATGTGGAAAAAAAAAAGTCTACTTTCCACACTGAAGACGGCAGTTTTAAATGGATATAAACTGCTATGCTCAGCACAACTACTTTTTGTGCGCGCATAAAATACCTGTTTGTATGAGAACTCCATTTCTATAAACTAAGCTATTACAGGAATCTAAGGTTTCAGCTAAATAGAAAACAGATTAAGGACATTATTTTTTCTCAATCATGCACACATTTTTCAAGGCAAAGATGATGGATCATGTGGCAAACAAATCTGAAAACTGTAGTACAGTAGAGCACAGCATGGAGCTATTTAGATAAATCACAACACAGTGATAAACTGTAGACACAAATGTTGTGCAAGGGGACTATTGCACCTATACTTTAAAATTACACTATTTTTCCTTGGTGTGGAATTTTGCTAGTGTCTCATATGCATACTCTAAGAAATAAAACTGCAGGCTGGAAAATAAGAAAAAATTGCCATAAAAGATGATAAATCTCCTCTGTTAATTTAGCACTAAGTTTCAGATAAACTCTATAATCTGAATCACCATTCTACATCATAGATCTGTTTTGTGCTACAGACAAAAATATATTTGATTACCTCAGTTTTAATGTGTGGTGTGACTGAAGGTACAGACAAATGTAGAACGAAAATGCATCACAGCTTATAGTATAGGCAATGTCTAACGATTATGATGAACTTTGAAACTGCTGTTTTGGATGCATGCACACAGTATTAGACAGCTTGCAACCACACCACGTAACTCAGGATTGAGAGATGCAGTTTAAGGAAAAAAAAAATCGTAGTTTAACGTCCTTGGAAAGCCAGTATCAAGCATTTCATAGAGCCAGTTTCAAGTGGTTTTGGGACAGAAAAACACAGATCTGACAACTAAACCCAGCAAAATCAATACAACTCGACAGTAAAACTGCTGATAGGTGTTTTGAAAATGAATGTTCACTAACTTTATAAATAAGGCAACAAGGTTAAGAAATGCCTGTTGATAGCAAGGGTAATGTGACATCCTCTCGAGATGTTTGATGGAGCTTTCATTTCAGTAGAGCCCAGCAAAACTGAAGCGTCCAAGAGATGAGGTTCCTATTGCTAAGGTAAGTTCTCCTGTTCCTCTTTATATAAGTAAATGGCAAGACATGAAAACTCCTATTATAAATGTTAACACAGTACATGTTCCATTACATGACAGCAGCAATGTGTAACCACACTTAAAAAACCCCCAAATCCGCATAGTAGTTTGTATGTCACAAGAGGAACAGTGAACGGACCATGCTACACAGAGGACAGGGACTGTGTCTTTCTCAAACACAGTGCTAGCAAAAATAAAATGCTAGTATAATTCAGTTTTCTTAGAACTGTAATGGGCTGACTTAACATGACATGGAGTTTTTAGATAGTCCAAGGCTACTTGTATCTGTGTACTGGCATACTCCTTAGTACTGTGGTCTCGTAAGAGTAGCTGCCTGCAGCCATTAGTCATGAAGTTTAGGATTACTTCTGAGTATTGACCACAGAGGAAGTTGTAACTCTCCTTTAAAAAATAATAGTCAGGACCAAAAAGGAACCTTATTTTTGAAGCCAGTAGGCTTTTGGCTATGAAATACAAACAGTTTTGCAGCCACAGAAGGGAAAAATGAAAACCAGAAAGAGAACTGTGATTTTCACAACTGATTTTTCGGTATGTTTAAGTGCTTTGATCTTTTTTAAAGAAGGCTGCTTAAAGTAATCAAAAAAACATTTTAAACCAAAAGAGAAAAATAATTTTAAGTATGAAATTATAAAATATTGCTTCTTATAACAAATGATAAAGTTAGAACTTGGTTCAGCATAGCTAAATATTATTTTTAAAAAGCATGAAAATATCTACTTTAGAAGGGAGTCAGACTACAAATGACCTCCTAGAAAGGTGCTGCAGTATGTCTTGCTAAATGTACCATGTTGGAAACAAGCACATTATTGAAAATGAATTCAATCCTTATTTCTCACTGTGCTGTGGCCACTGGTTACTTTTCAGACTGACACACACTTCTTCAAACCAAGAAGAAAAAAAGCCTTAGTTGCATGTTACTGAATTTCAGCTACTGTAGTGCAACTAGGAATTCTGCTCTTTCCAGAATATCACACTGCTACACAGCAAGCTTCTCTTCAAGGCGCATTTTAGTTGGATTTTCAAGCAGATGACATATTCAGTGCAGTGAAGGGGACATTTTACACCTGGTTTGATGTGTCAGCTGAATCCCAAAGTTACTCTAACAGCAAGTATCCTCCCAACTCAAAATGCTTCCCTCACTTAACTGGCCACACACTACTAACGCAAACACAAAAGTGCTTAAGAACTGGTGATTCTTGATTATGTAAAATGCATATCTAAACAGCTTAGCTTTCTGCCCAACCTAGAATTTTTCAAACAAGTTAAAGAAAAAAGTGACCCAAAAATTAACATTTTGGGCTATTTTTTCCACATACTGAATCATTTGTCAAAGAAAGACTATTTCTTTGCCAAAGAAAGCCTCCCGTGGAATTGATGGTCATAACTGCTGGCTCTGAATTTTCAGAAATGAAGAGGAAATGTGATCTTCAACTGGGGTTTCTTTTCTTATGTCAGTGGTTGTGAATCACCTGTTTGGGAAAAAAAAGAAAAAGAATATCTGAAAAGCCAGACAGCTGTACAAATACTCTCAGATCAATGTATTAAGCAATTCCAACATGTGATACTGAGCAGCATCTTCAAAGGGCTTGATTCTCTTTACTCCCAGAGTAACGACACACTAACTTTGGAGCCAGGATATGAGCAGGTCTTTCTTCTGCCTTCTGGTACTATTGGCAGTGAACACAGATTACAGAGTAATCTGCCAGTATACTGGCTTAAAGACTATGGAGAGCAAAAGCTTGCTGCTTGTCCATTACTTTGTCGATTACTTACTCCCAGGAACTCATGCTTCGCATTATTTACAGTACTCCTAATGCACTGCAGTGATTTATGTGTACCGTTATGTGCAAACACACACAGATAGGCCTGGGATACTTTTGATAACCAGTAATCTTACGTTTTTTCATGCAGAAGTTACTGCTTGTTCAGTTATACTTCCAGTGCACAGAATGCCTCAACATTTTTGCACGTTGTTTAGAATGTCCATAAGGAAGGAACTGCTCTTCTTAAAACAGTTAGTCCTAACTTCACGTAGTTAGCTCATAAAGCAGGTAATACAAGAGATAACTAGATCTCAGGCAGGAATTAGTTACTATTAGGTTGTCTTCAAACTTCAGTAATTAATGAAACCACTTCAGTGGGCATTGTTAATATTCCTTGCACATGTATTAGCACACAATTTCAGACTTGATAAACATAAATCATTACATCAGAATTAGCCTTCATTCCTAAGGCAAATAACTGCATTACACTTTGGCTATAAGGTTGTGCATGTATTAAGCATAGTTCATAACCTATGTGCCAACATACTTCTGTGTAACTGTCTTCAACCTAAAATCTCTATGCAACTGGTTTTTGTATAAGCAGAGCTTGCAGTCAGAAGGCCAATTTTAAAAGCATGGTATTAGATGGATAAACTTAGAGTAAAAAATACTGTTCTGCAATTTCTACAGTACTTTTATTACATTGTACTCTTGTGCAATAAATTCTGGGTATCTAGTCGGTATGTTCAAGCAAGCACACTCATCTATGTGAAAAGTATTCCTATAGCCAAATTTCATGCAGGCTTTGTCTCAATCTGTGTTCTCCCAGATTATTCCACAGCAGGGATCTGTTTTTCCTTTCTGAGTTGTTAGCTATTTTGTACAAACATTTTACAATCAAATCTGCGCTGTCTGTTAAATACTCTTATCTCAAGAAAACAGAATTGTTTTCATAATGCAGTATGATATTAGTAAAAAAAAAATGCAAATCCCACATGTGTGAAGAACTCCAAGGAGCACACACAGAGAACTCTGACACTGCATCCTGTCTAAATTTGATTAGTAATCTAGGAAATGAAAAGACAATAACTGCACTGAGAAAGCCAAGGCAATTCCACGGCATGTCTTGAGTTCTGAAGGGCTGTGTAGTGGGAGTTTTCAGTGAGCAAGTATGGAAAAAAAATCACATCCACGCAAAATTGTTTTCACTTTGAGTTTCAGCAAGAGTTAAGTACACTTCCATTCATGGATTTTCAACTCCAAAACTAGGAGTACATTTGGTATGGAATAGAAGGAACATGCCATAATTAAACAGCATTAAATCATTAGTGCGGCCAATGGCTAGTTCATAAGGAAATAACGGCAAAATTTAATTTTCCTTTTTAAAAGTTTTAAATATTATTATTTGAAAATAGCATACCAATGGAACCATTTAAGACACAGTATTTCATAATCACAACAGCATTCAGCAGATGATGTGCTACATCACCGTTCAACAGCTGTAGCACTTTTTCAATAGTCACTCTCCAGATATGGTAGTAACTAACCAGGATAGCAGTGCCTGGCTGTAACCATCTAGAAAGGTTGTATTTTTCCTACTGCTAGCTGTGTTGCAAAGATTATAAATAATTATCTTCCATACAGATTGTTGTACTTCTCTTTTCTTCAAATTTTAAGTTTAGTGGGAACTTTCATTAACATCTAAGTTTATCCACATACCTGTAGCAGAAAAAAAAACACCACAGAAGAACAGTGCTGTATGATGTTGTTGTAATCAAGAACCTCTGTGTGCTAGTGATGCAGCCACAATTTGAAAACTAATCTCTTGCCAACTCCTGGTTTGTTCTGAGATCATTAACTTCATCTGCTGATGTCCAATACCTATCTTTCAGGCACTGTAGCTTAGCATATATTAGCAGAAGTATGAACTATATTTGTATATTTAGTGTTTATATTGTAGAAATACAGTTAAATCAGATATTTTACAGATTAAAACAAACTATCAAGAGTCAGTCACACAGCCTAATGAATGATATTTCCATGTGTTCAGCAGTCAAATTTAACTATCCTTCACTTAGAGCTGTTCAGTCTGAAGTGATAAACATGCTGAATTTTTACAAGGCCAGAAGTAATTAGAAAATAAGTACAAGGTGTGTCCATGGCTGATTGTGCTGCTTTGTTACTTAAAAAGCTTTTTAAAGCTTTTTGGTAAGCCGCAAACAGTCCCTTCAAATATATTAAATGAAATAGACATTTTTTTATTAGAGCAGTCCTGTCAATATTCAGCAAAAGTATTCAAACAAGAAAAGCCTAAGTTGTTGGCTAAAAAAAGTTTTCCTTACTATAAATCTTTAAAAATTCTTTGGAAAGTCAGTGATACTAAACCCTTATGTGCCTGTCTTACCATCTTGGTCGTCAGTCAGTTTAGTCACATTCATACTAAGTCTCCTAGAATGCACAACCTGAGGCTTAGCCACTATTGTTATACAAAAAGTGTTGAAGAAATATTTTTTTTAAATGTAGGTTAATTACAGGTTAATTTTCCCAGTCTGTGCAAGGCAAACTCTCCTCTTCA
The DNA here is from genome assembly GCF_000703405.1 of Apaloderma vittatum. Classification (NCBI taxonomy): domain Eukaryota; kingdom Metazoa; phylum Chordata; class Aves; order Trogoniformes; family Trogonidae; genus Apaloderma; species Apaloderma vittatum. The sequence continues at coordinate 38,827 of NW_009701698.1, forward strand.
TCCTCTGATTCAGGTGATGCTTCCTTAATTCGTCGCAATGCTTCATGGATGCTCCTTGTCAGAGGGTCGGTATCAGGCAGAATTGTAAAGGATTCTCTCAAAACATCTTTCTGCACTTTCTTCAGCTTCACCCCTTTCCTGATCTGTGCCAAGATGTTATTGCTATCATCTTCGTCAGGAAAAGGAGGAAGACTTCTCTGCTCAACTTTTCTTAAGTGAAAGCTGCCACGTTTCAAGGAAGCCAGCACTTCATCCATTGGGGAACTCACTGCAGTAAATCAAAAGACCTTCAGTATTATTTTTACTGAATTTTAGCAGTCTTTCTTTATATTTCCTACGGACTAAAAAATAGCCATATATTACTACTGCGATAATCTTGTACCATAAGTATAATGGTAGCTCCTGTATTGTTTTAGCCTGCAAATTTATCTTCCATATTACCAGGTCAAAAATTGGTTTATACAGACATAATTTCTGAAACCATGTAACCTCCTACCAGGCAGGTAGTAAAACTTTTTGAACACGATGACTTTGTGGTTTGTAGTCAGGAAAATTAAAATAGCTGCAATGAATCCAACACAATGAAAGTGTGTTGCATTACCTTTCTTGACTTTGAAACTCATGTAATGAGTACATATCTTAAGAACTGCATTGTTCAGTCCATTCTCAGCACTTGCATTTTTTGGCTGATTTTACCTACTGTATTACTACATGGCAGTGAAGGAAGCAGCAGCAGAGTCAATTGCAATAGCCTGCATTTTCCTGTTTCTCTGGATTCATGCATGTATTAGCACCTAGTCACAGCATGACTATATAAATTCCCTTCCTTTATAATTTATGAAAACAGAGAAGTTAATACTTTATCACAAATATTTGCTTTATCATCAATTTGAAATTAGTTCTCTGCAGAAATAAATATCAGGCTTTGGCTCTTTGAAGAGCTACAGGCAAGTAAGATCCCTACCCAGAAAACACGTTATAATAAATTACCACAGTTTGAAATAGCTTGCGTACGCTAACAAAGACAACATGCAGCACATCAGTCAATAGATGAATATCAATCTCCAGTTCTTTTTTGTATATTGTAGAATACATTTTTATAACCTCTTTTATATTTATGAGTGGGCTTTGTCCATCAGACTAATGTCCCAGACAGTTGGAAAAGAGGGAAATAAAACAAGAATACAGGACTGCACATTTGAAGAAGGAAGGATTGTAAAACACTTGCCTGTGAAACAGAGACAAATTTCTGAAGCCACTTACAGACTTGGAACATCTCAGGGAACGCAGAGCAGCAGGTAGAGAGCTGCTGCAGACATTAACAGTATTCTTAAGAGGGAGGATATAATTTGATTTTATATTTGTCATTTTATGATGTATATCAAATGCATACAGAACACATGCTTTATATGAAATTGCAAGATAAAACGAGTAGCAGAAAAAATACACCATAGGACTACAGAAAATAAAAAATGGAGCACAGCTGCATCAAAAATGATAATGAACTTAAGATACTGTACCTGAGACCCGCAAGATTTGTCAGAGTTTAAGAATTCTGTAAGTATACAGTTGCTTCAAGGGTTTTCAGCCATTTAAGGACAAATCTAAATGAAACACTCTTGTTCCTGTCTGATTGATGAAGACAGTTCTAATTTTGTTTTTATGTGGATGAGGGAAAATGTCAGTGGAGGGACTGTAATTGACAGAGCCAGACAGAATTTTTAACAGAGTGTTATTACAGCCATGTTACAGCAGTGTGAATCAAGGCCCACTCGATGTACTTCTTCTCAAGTGACTTCCAAAAAAATAGTTCAGCTGAGCACTTTGAAAAATCCCATCTCGAAATTTCAAATAAATGCTCCAATATAGCATGTTTCCCTGAGATACCAGGATTATTTTGTTCAAACATGGCTGCCATTCTCCCCATTTTATATATGGGATAAAGGATAAACAGTTAAAAATAAGTAGCACATAATCATCAAGTTTTAAGATACCTCCCAGCTCAGCCCTGTCTCTACTCATTCAGTTTCCAAAGTTGGTTTTGAACTTTTAAATATTTATTAACATGCTTTGCTGAATGATTACAGGTTTAATTTCCAGTGGTAGGATGATGTATATACTCCTACTCAGCTCTCAAGGATACTTCAGGGTTTGTGGATTTTTGTATGAAAATTTGAAGAAACCTTGAAGAAAGCATTCTCAAGGTTTCCAATATCTCAAGACAAGTATTCATTCTACTAGGTCATAGAATTATGTGAAATTCTGTTATTAAAAAACCCCAGCACTGAACTCAGGTGAAACATACAATATTTTCAGTCCTGGCTGTAAACAAGATAGGAAATTATTATTTCAGACGGTTTTTAGCTTCATTTTATAGTTAATCTAACACAGTATATCATATAGTCAGTTTCACAAGTATTTTCTGTTAACTGATCCCATGCTGTTGCAAAAGTCCTAACATTTGTTTGAGTTGCCAGCATTTGTCAACTGAAAAGGATTTAGCAGCTTTCCCATTAATAATTATAAATGAATTACAGCACACGGTTTCCTAAAGAGCAAAAGTGGAACTGGTATGCATTACATTAAATACACAGAAATAAAACTATTACCTCTCCTCCTCTGTAAACCTTCTAGATCACCAGTCTTCTTAAGTTTCTTCTTGGCACTGACAAGCTGACTGCTGTCAAATAGATGTGCTGGTGGGACAACAGAACAGTGCTGGACTCCCTTCTCCTCACTCTGGCGTTTAACAAAGTTGTCGCTTTTCTCTACGGATTTGGTGGCCTCTTCCTTGGGGGGCAAAGGTGGAGGCGGAGGTGGTGGAGGCAAAGGGGGTGGAAGCGGTACTACAGTAACAGTCTCTGGTTGAAGCTCTTTACTGGTGGGTGGAGAAGCACTAGCATGAGGCAGTTCAGAGGTAACACCATTGGGAGGTAATGACATATCCTGAACTTGTTTTAAGCTTGTAGATTCCTGCACTTGCAAAGGCTGAACTGCATTTTCCAATTCCAGCTCTTCACTCTTCTCTTGGATTTGTATGGTTGCTGGCAAAGACTGAGGCTGCTCAGCACAGGACACAGAGCTGGCTGCACATTTTCTTCTTGCATGAGCCAGCCGTAGTCTGGTTGATTTAAGTATTACTTGCCCAGGGTACCGCTAAAGCAAATAAGTTATTGACAGTTAGGTAAGTACATGCAACACTCCACTCTACATTCTATGTATCTGTCATTAGGGTTTGCTTTTGACAAGCAGAATTCATTTTGCCCTGGATGTAAAACCACAGAAAATATATCCTCATCTTTATGCGGAAATCATTCATTTTCTTAATTTTTATTCTTGGTTAAGCCACAATTTACATGCAATTGGTCTAGTCATGGATATACATGAGTTAGAATCGGATTGTGACTAAGCAGCAGACTGTACATTCATAAGTGTTTTTCTAGAAACTAAAATTCAAAAATTCCCTTTTGCCTTCCTTTTCTAAAACTGGTGAATGGCTCCCTCTGCAACAAAGTGCTCTCTGACCTAATACACTGGGTCTTAGGTGTGAATCATGCTGCTTAAAAAGGTACCTCTTCAAAACATCAAACGTTTTGAGACTTTCCACAGTATTTTTAATTTAGTCCTTAAATTTGCTGCCTCATTATCTGTCTTTTCATCTTAGTTTATTCCATAGCTATCTTTATGCAAAAATTTAAACTGCTTCTGAAAGACATGTCTAATACATTTTACACAATTGTGGTAGGCCTAAAGCAGTAAAGATTGTAACAATATAAACATTGGCATACATAAAAGTCAGTTCACTAACACTTGCTAATTAAACTAAGTAAATTTGCTTTAATTTACAGAAACTCCGCAATTCAAAAGTCTTTCAAACAATAAACATACGACGAGTATACTACTGAGCCAGGTAACTTTCCAATACAGAAGCTTCTCATACCTGTGGTTTTTTACGTAGTCAGCAAAACAAAAAAAGGTCTTTGCCAACTAATACAGTCTCTGTTTTCTTGCACTTTCACCCTTTCCTTATTCTCTCCCCTTCATTCCATCTTCCATCCATTTTCTGACGCAGTGGAATAGTAAGGGGCAGGTATTGGCAGATGTTCTAGGAATCCTTATTACTAGGCATAGGTCAGATATTAATGCTCTTTGTAGGAAATACCATTTAGATTATGCCTCTTTTAGGAAAGTTTGCTAAGTGTCTTATCCTAAGGTGTAGATGTAAGAGTGAACGGAAGCTTATTACACCACTGCAACATCCAGCGGAATTTATTACCACCAATGCCATATTTTTTTATGAATTTTACAAAGAACAGTTAACTGCACAATGAAAGTCTAATAGAATAGTATAGTCCTGGGACAAGTGAACATTTCTTTTCCAAAATAAACTGCTGGGAAAGAACAACTCTTCTTCTATTACCTGTTTAAATGTGCGAAGCCTGTCAAGTGTTTTCTGTCGTTCCTGACTAACCCAGGAGCTCTTTCTTTCCTCTTCATCTTGTAACTGATCTCTCTTCTGAGAAAATATATGGAAAACATGCAGAAATTAAGTCCAATGCTATGTTAAGCATCATATAAAAAATAATTAAAATAACTGTTCTACTAGTTAATTAGGTTAAGAATTTCCTAACAATCTACTTCTCAAATAAACACACCTGTGAACTACAAAACTTTGTCTTCTCCTTGAATATATTATGCATTTCATGTTTTATAATCTCAAAGAAACGCAAACCTCAATAAAAAAAAATATTTCCGTCTGGAACTGGAATATCTGAAGACTTGCTACCTTGCAAGATGAGAAATAACTGGAGAAATGACAGACTATTATCCCGAAAAAAGCCCCATTAAATTATAAATTATATAGATTAGCCATAGAGTGAACTAGTATCCACTTTCTCTCATTCCAAGAACAAATGATAGTCCAAATCGCAAGGTTGCCCATTTATACCTGTTCACACTAGTATTTTCACATGTGCAAGAAATCACAGAAGTCAGTGCCACAGAGTTCTGAAACCAATACTGAGGAAATTAAGTAAACATTTTCACTACAATTTATAAGAGTAAATTAAAGTTTTGTATTTAATGAGCTGTCATTATTAGCTGTCATTATTTCATCCATGTTGATTTTCCCGCAATCGTAGTTCATAAAGGTTTGAAGCTCTTCCTTGCAGCTAAGACAGTTGTACTTTTGTTTGGGAAACTTAGTTCAGTGAAAGCATACATTTGGATTCACATTCTTTAACTAGTCATCCATTTTTACTAAAACTTCACCAGAGTTACTACAACTTTGAAACAAAGCAGTGAAATTCAGTGAAAGTAGATACTAGTTATCAGATGGCAAAAATCATTGTATAGAAGTTCAGAATTTATCATGAAAAGTAAGAGAATAGTTGACTATAAGGAAAAATCCCTAAGCAGAAATAGCAACTTTAATTCTTAAATGACTCACAGCATTTAGAATTACTTTTAAAAGCTCATCTTCATCATCATAATTAAAAGTTCTGATAATTTCTGTGAACTTTTATTGTCATTCAGTCAACACAAAAGCAGTGTCTGTCTGCCTGCCATTTTCAAAATTCAGCTAATGGCCTGGTGTGCTTCATAAAGAGCCAAATCCTGTTATTTGGAAGGCATAACTATAGATGCATTAGGGAGAGGAAGAGGAGAATATGTCTGAAAAATAGTAAGGACAGGCAACAGGAAAGGGTGAAGAGGAATAGAAGCCTGTGGTAAAAAGAAAATAACAGAGCAATGGAGCAAAAAAGTTAAGACAAAAGCATAAAGAAAATATTGTATCTAGAACAAGGCACCACCACACCTGTATGTTACATACACAATGAGATCAAACTTCTGAAGCAGTCTCAAGCTCCTGGGTTTTCTGTTTGGGTTGGCTGGTTAGTTTGTTTGGGTTTTTTGCTGTTTTGTTTTTAAGTAAGAATAGTGAAATTGCAATTCACATTTTGTTTCAGGTTTAGGCACCCTTGAGGTTATCTTTTTAAAATTCTTCATGAAAATCAGTGGCTGAACACCTATTTTAAAATTACAATAGAATTTTTCAGTCACTTTATTAACAGAAAATAGACAAAAATTTAGCATAAGGATCTTTATATAATGTGAGCGGGCAACTCCATGAAATACACAATGAAAAAGCATGGTAGTATTTGGGAGACAAGAAAGTCCTTGTCAAGTCTAATTTTTAAGAATGATAAATGGACTACAATCCACACAGCAAATTCCTCTGCTTATTTTAAGAACTGAAAAAAACCTTCTATTTTTCTAAGTTCCTAAAAGAGTATGCCAATACGTGCTATCTTTCACAAGTAGCCTTTTCATAAAATAAATTATGCAGCTGACTTCCTGGACAAATGTATTGATGTTAAAAATGTATAAGCATGAAATAGAATCACTTTCACTAATCTAACTGAAGCTTGAATTAAAGAGACTTGTATTTCAATGCATCTTTGTCAGTGATCTTTATTAAATATTGATACTATATCAGCTCCCAAGACCTAGCCCAGAATTTGAATATTCTTTAAGATAAAGTCTATTATGCTCAGCACAAGAGTTAGACTAGCTGGCCTATTCTCTGTGATGAGACTGTGCAGAGAATTGTGGAACATACAGCTGGAATTACATCTTTATACAACACAATTCAAGTGATTTCTTTTGTAGAAAGAATAATAATAAATAAGCTTATTAAGATTCAATAATAAATGCGTATGGATGTCTTATTCATCTCAGCATATCTGACACTGTACTTGGAGATGTCTGGAATTGTCTATGTGCACACGGTAATAAACTGCACAGAGCTTAACCCTAGCAATAATCACTTAGACTGTGAAACTAACATTAAATAACTGTTTTAGCTGCCTGGGCTCAATGTCATCCTAACACAGGTACATACTGCTCCCCCTTACCAGCATAATATGATACAGAAATCCAAAGTGCAAAGATCAGGGATACGCACTGTCTTCTTAAAACTGTTATCACGCTCTCCTAATTAATGCATAAAGAGGAATGCATGGTATTTACTAAAGGCTAACTCAACAGCAGAAAACTCACTAGCTGAACAGTATGGTGCATTTTGTATTCCTCCTCACTCTGGTGACGCTGCTGGATCTTTTCATTATGCTTTGCGATACAGATCTCCTGTTGAGACATAAAGTGTCATCCATAAAATACGAATTTCAAATATTGATTTACAGGATATAATGTCATAGTTAGCAAACAGCACTAAGAATTAGAAAAATAAAAAATACAAAGTCTATCTCAGACGAGCTAATTTAACTTACAACAAAACCAGAAAATGGAACCAAAAAAAACAATGAACCCAAACCTACTTTTAACTGTCAAAAGAATGTAGAAAGTAACAGCTGCTTGAAAAACGTTCTTTAATACCAGTACAAAAGTGGCAACAAATACCATTTTGTCAAACTCTTCATGAAACTCCATGTATTCATACACATGGATAATAACTTTCAAATATACTACATATTTCTGTTTATGCAACTAAATAGCTTCCCATTTACATATGCCCATTCTTCCTTTGCATGTACAATCTGCAAGCACAAACATTAATAAAATTCTTGCAATTTTATTCATGCACAAGAAGGTTCATTTATTATACTGAATTCACATCTCTAACAACTGGTTCAAAAACAAGCACTTAGTCCACCGCCTGCAAATAAAGATAGGTTAAAAAAAAAACAATAAACCCAGGACACGTTGCAAAAGATGACAAGATAACACAGAATGACACTCAAACTTCAGGTAGATATTATAAAAAGAATTGAATTAAGCATCAGTTACAAAGAAAAGGCATGTGTAGGAGTGCAGAGCAGTGACAAGACAGTATGGGCAATGAAGTTAGGTTTGGTACAAGCACCACCACACAGAGTAGAACAAAGTCGGATGTGTAGTTAGAACTTATGGCTGTATCAGGGTGGGCAGCACTAGGAAGCAGTTTGGAGCATGACTGCACCTAGAACAACCTAGCAAAGGGCTTTCCAGGCATCAGTCAGCTCGACTTACTGGCTGGAGCCAGAGCGATGCCTTGCCATTGAAAGCATTGCTTGGGGCAGCAACCATCAAGCAAGATACTACAGTAGTGGCAGAAAGACACAAAAACAAGGAGAGAAGGGATAAAAGGCTATGTTCTCCTACAAGCTGACTATGGGCATACTGTGATCACATTCAAAAGTAGCCAGTGTTCAGAAATACCATGCTGTCTTGACTGTTTCTGAACAGCAAGACCATCAATGTTGCTGCCATATACTAGTCACCAACAACACCGTAGGTTTCTGTGGAAATACTTCCCAGCTTCATCAGGGGTGTGTATACATACAGCTAGACACGGCTGGCTTTTATGTTTGTTTGTGGAGTTTTTCTCCCCTGATGAAAGGAGTTTAATTAATACAGCTGGAAAGTTAATCCATTTAATTTGTAACTGTAAAAATACAAACTACCTCATTCCTGCATCTCAAAGACACAGCAATAGCTTCAGAATATTACTGGAGAATTTGACAGGCTTATGTGATACTATTGCTGATTTTCCTTTTTAGTTACTCTTTGTTTATGTGTCAAGTTCGATTATAGGTCTTCTAAAATAACAAAGAATGTAGGCCACTCAATATAAGAAAGTATTATAAAATGATGAGAAAACATACATTAGGTTTGGTTTGGGTTTTTGATGTGCCATAAATACTTGGGCAGCACACTTTTATGATACATCTCCTCTTCAGCACCAGTATTTAAATCTTTCTGATTAAGAACAATAATGAAATATATTTTAGCACGTTAAGAAAATAAATCAGACCAAAGTATATTTGGTGCTGACTTTGTACTAATAAACAACCTACTTTAATGTAGTTAGATCCCTGTGACTTGAAATAAATAAAAAAAAAGACAAGGAAGGGCTGAAAACATGTTGCAACACAGGATTAGAAATCTGAATCACCTTAAATAATTACAGAAATGGTCTAAGAAAAAAAAAAAGATTGCAATTTCATAGGGACAGATGCAGGGTACCACTTGTAGACAAAATTAAGTGACTGCAAACAAAGGATGAAGAAAAAAACCAACCAGGTGGCAGCATTAAAGAAAATTATCTGAATTACAATGACAGATGACAAGTTGAACATAAACCAACAAACTCCGGTAGAGTTTGAGAAAGAAAACACCATAATTTTGTGTACGAGCAGAAACACAGACAGCTGCACATGTAAAGTAATCCTTCCTTCTCAGCACTAGGAAAGCAGGAGCATTCTGTCCGGGGAGAGCCACACTTTAAGAAAGATGCTGACCAACTTTATAGAATTGAGAGAGCACCAAGAAGCAATGTTCATTTCTCTTTCAATCACCTGACTGATTTCACGGTATCAAATTGTTCTTCTATTAAAACAAAGAAAAAGGGAGAGCTGAAGAATCATTTAAACCCTTGTCACTGTATAAGTTACCAAGTTTATAAACATACCACAAATAGCTTTACCAGCCCTTTGCTTCTCCTAGGCTGCTCATGATAAGGAATGCTCTTCCTGGATGTAAAATAATCTGATTTCTTCACAACCCTATTTTTTAAAAAATATTTTTCTAGACATGTTCTACACCATCTTTTTTACTTTGACTCTGCTACAAACCTATCTCCCTAGTAAAACAGCTGTTTCATATAACCTAATTAATACTGCTGTGCAACCAGCAGGGGGTAGACTGGGATAACAATAGCAATATACTGCGTGCAAGAATCTGTAACTAGTTTTCAGGAAATAAGAAAAAAATGTGAGATTGCTACTAAAATTTTGACTACCTAACTCACTGTAATCAACACAAAGGAATATCAAGAAATTACTGCTTAACAAATGCTAATATGGTTGCAGAAAAAATATTATTAGAAAGTTTATACTCACAGTAATAGAGTGAAAGAGCAACCTCTATAAAACTATTAAATTTAAAAAATGCTAGCTCAGTTATTCAGAATCACAACTGAATGAGGTTTCTAAGTAACCTTTAGAAGAGGTGTCTAAATAAAGGTCTGGTACAATTATACATCAACATCATTAAAAAAAAAAAAGCATCAACTGCAAAAACAGAGAAGGAACTTCTGAGAAAAAAAAGGTAATAGAGGCTACAGTCACAGAAGTTTATATTTCTGTTACACATAGTCTACATTGAATTATTGATTCCCTTTTGCTATGTTACCTCCTCCACAGAAAATATTTTCAAACATCCAGATGATAAAATAGACTTCTCCAAAAAAAGAAAAACCTCATGATAGAGAATCACTTCCTATTGTTTTCTTAGTCATGACATCTACTGCAAGAAAGGAGGCATTCTCCTATGGAAATCATCAGTTGCCAAAAAAATAATAATGAGCAAGGACTGTCATTTCTAAATATATCACAGGACGGTGATACACATCATAATGCAAAGGTCGCTTTTTTTTTCAAACTACATAATTGAGAAGATATTAAAAAAAATAGAAAGGAAAAAAAATTCAATCGATCACCAAAACCTCACCAACTCAATCCAAAACAGAACACCTCTTTACAGGTCTGCTTTAAGATATTTGGATGAAACAAGCATGGTCAGGAACATAATCTGAAAAGCAGTAAGTAGAATCTCCTCTCGGTTCAACAATAAATGTCTCTTAATTAAAGAGACAGATAAACTTTGAGAATGAAATATCACATAGTATCTAGTTTCTAAATGCACCCTCAAAAAATCATTCTTTTATCTATTTAGCATTCAGTCATCATTGCACTCATTCCCACAATCTAGAGTATCTTTGTTCTGCATGCTTAACTGAAACTATGCATTCTTCAGAGCAAGAACTCTTTTATTTCTTTTCAGTTTTGTAAAGTACAACTACCCACATCAGGCACCATAAACAGTATTCGTTAACAATGTTTTGCAGTATCAGTAGAATGGCCACTCAAGATTCAAAGCTTGTTTGTGTTTGAATCAAAATCACGGGAGTCTTGATTTTCACGTCATTATTAGTAAGCTTAGTAGAGCTCTGTGTTACTCAGCAGTAACAAGAGCAGCTACAGTAAATATCTGTACATAAATATCCATCAAAATGGCTAAGTTCATTCCTGCTCAACAACTGCTGCAAAGTGGCACACAAAAACAGATTCTGCCTCTTCTTTTTGCTGAGAGTAAAAAAAATCTTTGATTTCTCCCTGAGAGTTTAAATACATGTTTTTCTAATACGTGATTTTTCTAGAAGCTGAAAGCTAAGTATCTTACTGCAGCACTCAACTGCAGATAATGCTATGCTGGGCAGTGAAATCAGCAGAGAGCAGAAACTAGCTCTGAGAGCACTGTGATGTCCATGCTGTGACTGCCAACAGTGAAGGTCCATGTCAGGCCTTGGCTCTGTTTGACAAAGAGGAGGCTGAGGGGGGACCTCATCATGCTCTACAATTACTTGGAAGAACATTGTAGAGACATTGGTGCTGGTCTCTTCTCACAGGTAATTAGGGACAGAACCAGGGGGAATGGTTGCAAGTTGCAACAGGGCAAGTTTAGGCTGGACATTAGGAAGAAATTCTTCACG